>NW_009737019.1:63890-136950 GCF_000703405.1 Apaloderma vittatum
GTGGCAGATGATGGGTTCCATTTAGGAACATCTCCTGTGGGAATAGTTGTCATTTGCTTGTGGAGGCAATTAAGCTGGTCCTGCTGCATATTTCTGATTCTTGGAAAAAATGCAGGAAGTAGCAAGTTTGTATACCTGAAAGGGCTCTGCTGACTGCTGGGGACATTACTGCCCTTGAGGCACCCTGCTCTGAGAAGACAGTGAGGAGGAAGTGCTTTTCTCTGGCTGTGGACGTGCAGTGCAGGACTGGAGACTCTTCACTGCTGCTCAGAGAAGGATCATGATGTTGCCATTTATAGGAACTCATGACTTTTGCAAAAGCTACAAGCAGACACCTTCCTGCCAGACTGCTGTAATCCTGCTAAAAGCCACAGAGACAAAATTCACCTTTCTTGGTCTCATAAAACTACACCCAGAGCACCTGAAGAGCAAAGCTCTATGTCTTACCAGGACAGTGGCAGGATGCCAAGAATATGATCAAAAGCAACAGCAAAAATAGGCTGGGTTCTGCAAGTCAAACATATTGACTTTTCCAGATATTTAGAAGCCCTTGGGGAAAAAAGTCACCTTCAGGAAATAAAAGGGGAAATGTGTAGATCAAGGGGGAATTTTGAGCAGTCTGAAACAAAGATATCAGAATTAATTGGAAGTTTTTTAATGAGTGATGGAAGATTTTGTAAAATGAATTGGTGGTTCACGGTTGCCCATACTCTGTTTTGTGTCCTTCATGTAACTCAATAAGTGAACAGGACAAGGCTGGGTTCTGAACCTCTATAAATATTTATGATTGTCTCATCTTTCCCTTTACTACACCAACATGGCCTGAAGAGTGTCATCTTTAGGCAGCGACTAGAATCTCTTCATGTTTCCTTTACTCTTTAGATCTCTCCATCATTACTTCATCCAGATGCTGATGTTTTTGAGTCACACTGTCCCTGGGCACTCTGCCTTAATTTCCTCTTTGATCTTTCCCCACATAATTGTGGTTGCTAGTCCTGTGGTTCCAGTCACATGGACAAACCACCCCAATTTCTGTCTCCTTACTGCTTACATAGGCTCACGGGACCCAATTACTTCAGCTTCCTCTTCTCTAACGGCACTGTTAGGCTGTTCACTGGTTTTGACATCTGTGTAATTCTTCAGAGACATCTGAATTCAAATATGAATTCCTTATTCTGCAGCAGTTGTGTTGATAGAGGACTACTAAGAACACAACCGTCCTCACAAGTCCCCCTTGGATGTGCTTGAGATGCTCTTATCTTTTCGGATTCTGGCAAACTGTGGCTTTTGTCATCATGAGAATGATTCCACTTTTCTATATCTATTTTAAGGCTTAAGCTTATAACTTCACAGTCTCCTAACCATACCTCTTACTGGAGTTTCCCTCCTTTGATGTAAGTCTGTGTTTTGATGCCAGCTGCCGTTACCTTGCTCGCACTGACCTTTGCAGTAAGCAGCACTGGGGAGCTTTGCTGCTCTTTTGCTACCCTCAGCCATTTAACCACTCTGAAGATGGGATCACTCCAAGACAGAGGTTTCCTACTTTTCTACTTCCAGATGGTGACTTTCCAAGCTGTTGCATGGACCAGGTTAGCAGTTTCGTGCCCCGAGGGAATGTGGGATGTTGCAGTAGAGGACTGCGGTGACTGCCGTAGCACCAGTGCTGAAGCTGTTGTGTTTGTCACGATACACTGCACTTGTTGTGCCTGTTGTACTTTACAGAGAGGTGTGAGGACATTTTGCAATTCCTTCAGGTTATTGCTTCGGTTCTTCTTTTTGGTCCTTATTCGTGCACTAGGCTGGTGGTGGTATTAAGAGAAAAAGCTTTAGCTGGATAGAAGGAAAATTAGATTATATTGTTAGAAGCCCTTAGGGTGTTTATGGTGTCTTTTTGCAACAGCTTTGTTTGTTTGAAAGGTCCTATCACCCTTCCCTAGCAGTGCTTCTTGTGCTACTTTTTGATGATTTTCTGGACAGTACTGTATGGCCTTCAAGTGCTGTGTTCTTGTAAAAGACCGTCACGGTTTTTATGTTTTCTCTTTTCAAGCCCTTGTTATTTATTCTCTAATCTTATGACTCTGCTTCTTCCATCTGAAGTCTAAACTGTAGTTTCCTTTTTGACTGCATGCCTCTAGACTATCTTGGGCAACTCAGGTCTGTTTTGTCTTTCTTGTCTTTCCTATAGCTTCTTTCATTAAACTGTTAGTCGTTTACCTCTCATCAAGGTAGGGCAGAAATTTCCCTGGTTTGTACATCTGCTAGAGTCTTCTGTTGTGTATCCAACTCATGCTTTCTCACAGGATTTCAATTTTATGGCTTCTTTCAGAGTTCAGTCTTTCTCGCTATGAGAAAAAAGAAAACCACTTCTGGCCGTAGTTCCTGAGAAATTTAAACTAATAAATTACAAAAGTGATTAACTGTTAATGAGCTTTAGTCTAGAGAGTAAGAGAAATCTATTCTTAAACTGTGTTTTTCACAAAATGTAACTGTATTGTGCAGAATAAAATTAATGCTGGTAAAGATGCAAAACACAGTGTTTTGCACTCTTCTCAGGCTGGCATTGAAGCTTTTTATTTTGTGAAGTAAAGGAAGCTTTATATAAAGGGTCTCCCCTGTGCCTCATGTAACAGGAAGCAACGCTATGATCTGAAATTCTTGCAGGTTAGTTCTTATCAACAATTTCCAAGTGCTATAGATAATCTTGAGAACCAATCCTTATATGAGAAATACACATTATGACAGAGATGTATGTTATTAAGAAACACTTTTTTTCCATTTCTTTTGGAGAAAAGTTTATTTCTCTGGCTCTGAGATACATCATGAAGTACCAGAGATTTGAGACTAATCATGTAGAAAAGGGAATTTTTCTGAGCATTTTAAGGGAAGTAATCTGGTATCCAGAACCACATTCTGCATGGGTGACTTCCAGGAATAAAGACTACACTTTCCAAAACAGAATGATGAAAAGGACTACCCCACTCTGAAATGGCAGAGGTCAAATACAGTAGACCATAAAAGGGAAAAAAAAATATTTCTGCCTCTGAGAGGTGCAATCCCACCTAGTTGCCAACCTGGTTGGAGAAGTTCTTCCAATTCCTTCTTTTCTGAGTGGGATAGCAGTATCTTACTGAACTCATTTACAAGTCTAAACTTTTGTTTGTTAAGCTCTTTAAGACCTTCAGATAGCAAACACTGGCCAAGGGCAAAAATTACAATTTGTTCCAGTTTGGTCACTGAGACAAGGGCATTGGTGTCATGGGTACTGATTTAGAGTAGCTGTTTTAAAATGCGTAAGCTTTGTGGGTTATGCTTAAGGTACTGTGCAGTGTAGGATAATGCTATCCTAGAACAGCACACATAGTCTCTAGCTCTGATTACACACAGATTTTTTCATTGTGCCTCTTAGGAGTGAAAAATCACAGAATCTCTTTGACTGGAAGAGACCATTAAGATCCTTGAGTCCAACCATTAACCCAGCACTGTCAGGTCACCACCAAACCACGTCCCTAAGCATCAGATCAACACATTGTTTAAGTACCTCCAGGGATGGTGAATCCACCGCTGCCCTGGGCAGCCTGTCCCAATGCCCTGTGACCCTTTCAGTGAAGAACTTCTTCCTAATATCCAGCCTAAACCTCCCCTGGCTCAACGTGCAGTCATTTCCTTTAGTCTTATCGCTTGCTACAACGGGAAAAAGGCTGACTCCTTCTCTCTCCAATCTCCTTTTAGGTAGTTGCAGAGAGCGGTAAGGTCTCCCCTCAGCTTCCTTTTCTCCAGGCTAAACAACCCCAGTTCCTTCAGAAGTCCTCACAGGCCTTGTGCTCCAGACCCTTCACAAACCTTGTTGCTCATGAAAAAAAAAAGCCAAAGTGAGGATCAACAAAGCTAACAAGACTCTTGAGAGGTTCTTTCCAACAGGTTTCCCTACAATCCTATCAGTTTATAACCTAAAGTAAAAATGAAAATATTTGCATGGAGAGAGGGGAGGCAACTCGTAAAACAAAACAAAAAACCAAAAAAAACCCACTGGCTATAAACAACCAGAATGTTTCCAAAACAACTTGTAAACCACACAGAAAGTTGGCACTGTTACATCTTGAAAAAGCAGCGGCACAAGTGTCTCGTATTTTAAAAGGGTTTTATGTTTTCAAATAAGCAGTGTGTCAAAGCAATGTGGAACTCAGCTCAAATGAGCAGGACTTCGTGAGACTTTCTGGGGTTTTTTTTGTGCATGTCTGCATTTAGAAGAGGAATGATGAACTTGCACAACAGATTATAGAAAGGTATCCTTATATTATATTTTACAATATCCCACAAGTCCTCAATTGCTGTCATTGCCAAATCAAGATTCTGAGCTTCTACTTCAGAATAGTCTCCTAAGTGGGAACTCCTTGACACTAACTCAGTTTTCAGGATTAATAATGATGGGAATAATGGAGAACTTATCCTTGGCAAATTCCCAGACCTTGGGAAGACACCTAGGTTAGACATTCTTAGGGGACTAGAAATCATTCACTCTGTATCTCCAATCAAACCACAGACCATACACCAGACAATCATCATGTCTCCTGTGCCCTTAGAACAGCCCACGCAGGGGTGGCCTTTGGCCTTGCACTGACTGTGGAAGCAGATGAGATCCATCAGAAAGCAACAGCAAAATGCCACTCCTTGAGCTGGAGATCAGGGTTGGGGCAGAGCTGCCCAGTTACCCCAGACCATGGGGTAAATTTGCTCAACGGTAAACTTTTCGTGCCAAGAAGCTGTGCAGGTGCCAGTAGACTTCTCTTGCTAATGAGAAACATGCATGAACAGGGGAAATTAGCCCATGCTGAGCTCTAGGTGATGCAGGCAGATTGTTATCTGAGCAGAGCTAATCTGAAGATAACTAGGGTAGCTCTACACCTTCAGAGCTGTCACACAGACACACCATCGGCAGCAACAGGAACCACATTAAAAGATAACATTTGTCAGTCTACTCTCCTTAACGGTAATGTGCCTACCACACTGAACAGAAGTCATTTACTAAAGGAAAATAAGATACTAGTCCGCATGCCCATTGGCCTCCTTATATGCAGTTAAACTGCTTAAAATTTGAACCTTGAGGTTAACAACATATTCAGCTTTTCCAGCCTCCCTTGCTAAAAATACACTGACTTGTATGCACTGACTAGCTAATCCTTGATAAAAGTAGACTTGGACAAGTTCTGCTGCTGAACTGTATGATTTACTTAATTGCAATGGAATCAGCCATTTTTGGCAAGAGAAGCCAAGGGCTTTGATAACTCTATTGTTATTTTTTCCAGCACATTTTTGCCTTTTTTCAGGCTAGTCAGGCCTAGAGCTGACAACAGTTTCTTTCTTTACTTCAATCATATGCGCCATCAAAATATTCCTCTGAATTAAACCAGAAAAATTGGCTTTCCTCACAGTATGGCAGTGGAGTTGCCTGTCAGGGTATACAGAAAGCATACAAAAAATGTCTGAACAGTAACATCGGTACCTGGGTGCTGAACAGAGTCAAGTGCTCAGCAGACAAAAGACTTCTGCGCAACCCGGTAAATACGGTGATGACTGGGAGACGGACTTGTTCAGGGCCTGTAGCGCACAGTCAGCTGAGCCCCTTCAGCCTCAGCTCTCAGTCTATGAAATAAGTGCAAGGACACCTACTTCTCTAGGAAAATTCAGCTGAATTCAGCTCAACAGGGAGGGGAAGGGGCAGCTCCTGTGCCAGCTGCCAGAGATCTTCTGCCTTAAGGAGGATGCCTGCCACGGGGCAATATGGCTGTGGTTTTGCACAGACCTCCCACCCTTCCGGACCGTCCTTACCCCCTGCCTGCAGCCTCCTCTCTTTGCACAATGGGGCACCTCTGCTAGGCTCCTGCCTCATGGGCAGCCCCCTTTTGGCTTCTCCTTCCTAGCCATAACCTGCATGAGGGAGGGACAGGGAGCAGAATGGCACGCGGGCATGGACACACGTGGCCAGTGGATGAGGGATGGAGTGAGCACTCCTCGTGACAGTGTGCAACAGCAGTGTCAGCACAAAGTTACAGCTTGAGCCCACCTAAAAGCTGTCTCCTGCCTCTCCTAGAGACAATGCCCATAGCCTTTTCTATCTACTTTACTTGGGTTCATGAGGCTGCAGTACCCTAACTACAAGTTATGCAACTACTGGTGTTATATAGTAAACCTGAAGCAGAAGATGCTTAATGACCTTGCTGGCTGGTAGATAAGTCTCTAGGACGGTTTAACAGGTGGTTGCCATGGCAGTCCCCTCTTTGTCTGCTTTATGGCTGAATAGCAGCATGGGGTATATATAAAAAATATAAATAACTTGATCTTTGCACTCTGTAATGTCAGGTTTAGCCTCTCATCTATTCAGAGAAAATCAGAGCTATAAATAGTCCTACCCTGCTTTTCATATCTTAGTTTACAGTATGGAGAATTCTTCTTTCCACTGTTGAAAGCTGCAGGGTTTCCACTCAAAGAGGCCAACCATTGTGGTTAAAGTGACCACTTAAAAATGGTACCATTATAGCGATAACAGAAGTAAGTGAATATACTTTCTGATGGGCCCTTCTGCTTGCCCTCTCATGAGCCAGAGGTTGTCTTGAGAGGTTTGACCTGAGAAGGATGGAACATACATGTACTCCTTGGATTGTCCTACTCCAACTGAAAAGTCCCTTCAGCACCTGTGCAAAAGGAGCTCCTGTCCAGGATACTTTTAGTGCTATTAATTTCACATTATGAATTCTATCTCAGCCTGCAGCACGATCAACTCTACAATACACCCAGAGGCATATAATTGCATCTATGGAGCATTACTGGGCCTTTTCAAGCATGTTAAGATACCTCATTTGAGTTAATTCAAGTGGAATTCTGCACTGATTAAATAGACTGAGCACATTCTCTCCTTTCCCCCATACACAAGGTAATTGCCAAAGAAAGGAAGGTTATGGCTTTCGGGGAGATCACAGGTGAGATGATAACCCAGGAAATATTTATATTTTATTTATTTTTTCACCACTATCCTTCTGTAAATCTTAGCCGTATTTCTCCCAGAACCTGAGTCTTAGCAAATGGGAACTTCACTTGCTGCTCTTCTGAGACATCCCTCCTGAAAACTGTCGTCTTGAAAACCTCCTGTGAAAATCTGCAAGAGCTACCCAAATAAATGGCTTAATCTTATAAATCTGGAACACCAGTGCATACCTCAGTTCATTCACTTTAGCTAGCACTTTCACTAAGTGAAAGATCCCATGTTTCTGACCTTAGTCGGTAACACCTTTTCCATCTCTATTCCATTTCACAAGAGAGGCAAAGTAAATGCAATTAAAAGTAATTCCTAAAATGGGAGATTGTCTTCCTATAGGATGTTTTCCTATATCTTTTATTTTCTGAGTCTTTAAGAAAATTTAAAGCTACATCTTTAGGTTTTTCTCTGCAATTTTAAGGGTTATTTCTGGTTTGGGAAAATAAAAAAATAAAAAAAATCTATCTTCTCTACTTTCTGATTCCAGCAGGCAGGGTGTTAGCAAAAAGACTTGCAAAACTAAGGAAGCTATTGCAAGAGCTGCCAACACTTACACAAAATATTCATACCACAAAGATCATCTGGCCACTCGCATTAAAGGAGCTAAACTGTGAATAGGCTGCAGTAACTGAGCTGTCCTCCCTTTCTTTCCCATGACCACATTCATGCGCTACTTCCATGCAGACCATGTGGGAAAATACCACCTGACCATCCTGTGCCATGTTAGGGATGAGGACTTTTGTCTCTGAATTTTTTAGTCCAGCCTCAGAAATATGTATTAAAAAAAAAAAAAAAAAGTTACCCTGCTCCTCTTCCTCGCCTTGTGTTCACTCAGTGAGCGCCCTCACACAGCGCTCGGACCTACTGACCCAGGCAGGAATTTGTATCCCTTGCATTTCAGCTCTGCCGTTATGCCAGGCCTGCTCAGAGCTCTCCCATCAGGCTGGCTGGGCTGTGAAGACCAGGACTTTCAGCAGCTCTATTTAGAGCTAAGCCTGCAAAGATGAGAGAAGTCCATCCCCATGTTACTCTAACGTCCCTCTGTAAATATGCTGCTTTCTGATTACTGTTGCTTAATTACTGTTATTGCTACAGAACAGTCAGAATGACTGCACATGCCCTTTTTATCCTGTGCAAATGGCATTAGTCTATAATAAAAAACCTTTTTTTCCCCCATATGTGCTTGAGAAGGAGAAATGGAAGTGTAAAAGTGGCTGAAGTAACTCGGTACTGATGGCCAAAGCCACCTTTGAGAGTTATGCTTGCTCTCACAGCATTAGACTGTACCTGTTTGGGATTATAAAGATAAGAAAGTGGATTGTGAAATCTTAGCCTTTAAATAATTTCTTCTCTTTTCCAATTGATTTCACCCTTACTAAAATCCAGTGTGCAAAGGAATACATTTCATGCCAAACTGATTTCCTTTGGTAAAAACGGTTAGAGGATTAACCAGGCAGGTAAACTGCTGCCCTGTGGTCTTCGAAATCTCTCATGTCTCAAGCATTTCGTATCAGGCTCCATCCTGTACCTCCTGAGCTCGTTTAACTTTAAGAAAGGCCAAATAAGGTGACCAGGGCAGGATATTGGATTTCTTTATCAACATCGTTTTCACTACCAGACTTGCAGCTTTGCAGCAATACCCAGTGATTGCTCTTAAACTGCTTTTGAGTGCAGTAATTGCCTGTATCTTTTCTGTCAAGGTATATTGTGGGCCCTTACCACAAGCCCATACCATATCACCTGAAGTATAGCTGCTGTCCATAAACTAGAAATTGAATATAATCTACCTTGTCCAATGGCACCATGTCTCATCTTTCAAAGGTAGTATTAATTGTGATCTGGACATTTCTGTATTATTTGGAAATCATTTATTTTGGCTATTTGACTGTGTTAAAGTTATTTCAAGACCCAAGAAGTTCAGCAGTGACTTGGCAAATAAATTCCAGAGTTATTTCCATAAAAATTTCAAACAGTATGAATAATAAGTTCTTCTCTATTCTGTGCAATTGCAGATACTTCTGGTTAGTGTCATTTTGCATAACTGGAAAGGAATCACATCCTCTTTTTTCGGTACAGAAAAGTTTGGAAGAGAATACTACATATTCTACACCAAAGCATACGTGCAAAACTGTTGAGAAGGATACAGTCAACTCATGTGTTTCATGAAATCAAATTATTGTCAGCTATAATTTACAAGATTACCCAGAAAAAAAGGAAGGATTACACTCAGTATACAGTGCTATAGCATTCTGCTATTAAAGGATTTTACCTCTGTTGCACGTGTCTTCATAACTCTTTGTGAAAGTAAAAGCTACTGTCACTACCTGTACCAAGTGGTCTATCACACTCAGATGCTTCTTCCAAGTTCTCAGTACATGTTACTTCAAATATGCACATTTACTTTAAACATCTAATTCTTTTCTTATTAATACTGCTGCAATGTCAATGATGTCAGTGAAGTGATTTCTGATTGTATACACACAGACGGGAAGGAGAATCAGGACCTGAGGTTACAACCAGTTTGCTGAGAAGAGCCAAGGGTAGGAGTCAGCTCAGTTCTTGAGGTGTGTGAGGCTAGGTCTTCGTTTTGGGATGAAGCTGAAGGAAGGGGCAACTCTCAGAACTGAAAGCACACAAAGTAGTTGAGATTTTAGCAGAGCTTGAGGAGTCTCTCCCAACAGCTCTAAATGGAAAAATCTTTTAAAAAGCCTTCTCTCTGGGAGATTTCCAGTGTTGTGAGTAAGATGTAATGGATCCTTCAGGCTGAGAAGCAAAACCAGAGAGATCTAAGCCTTCGAAAGTTGCTGGGTTTCTCAACTTTCTGATGAACCATTTGGTATCTGCTGTTGGGTCTCCACCATGACTGCTGCTGTGACCAGGCTTTAGTCTTCCTGTCTCTGAAGGAATTACAAGCAAAGATGAAGGACCAGAAGAAAATTCTTTAAATCCAGTGTCTTCATTCACCTGTTTTATAACTCTATGGGCTACTTCACAGAATAGGTGAAAATTCCCCACAAAAAAAAAAGGAAAGAGGTTTAATTTCTTGATCCTCTTACCTAGTGGGTTCTTCAGGGATTTCCATTTAAAAAAAACAAATATCACAGTAAAATCTGGTCCTCCCCTCAGAAAATTATACTTCCTTAAATATCTCATCAAACATCAACAAAGCAGATCTGATACAGGGAAAAGAAAGAGAAAAAAATTGATTCACCATTATTTGGCAGTGCAATGCTAGGAAGCTTCCACTTATTTTATACTTCATTGAATGGTCATCTATATATGGATCTCAGGACTGGGCAGCCCTACCTCTGTACTGTCATTATTGCATCGGGGAAAACCTCTTCAGATACTATCCGAAAAGTAGAATGAGATGAGAATGTTCTTTTAGAACCAGTTGAGCACTAAAACTTGCTGTTTAAAGCTGTGTATGGTAAAAGTAAGAGATGGACATCACCGTAGAGATGGCACAGAGCCATCATGTCACCTCTAAGGATAGTGCATCCTTCTTTGTGTCACTAGTGAAGCTGAAATTTTACTGAGTCCTCATGAGAAGGACAAGAAGCAGCTGGCAAGGTACTCTAAGACAGTAAGATGGAATGGGTTGCAACTTGAATTTTAACTGGAAGAGAAGATCTCTGTAAAATATGAACCATATAGGTCAAGGCAAATTCAGCTTTTGGTTTACATGGGAATGCATCAAGTCTGTGAAGTCTGACAAGCTGAACCGAGGTAACGGGGAGAAGAACTTGCTCCCACTTCTTCAAACCCTTTAGGAAGGTCTCAGAACAGGACAAACAGCTCTCTGTGGGGAACATTACATAGATCACTACTTACATGTCAGCTCAGAAAGGAAATACCAGGAGTAGGCCAGCAAAATCAAAGCTGCTTGACCCCAGCGCTGCTGAGAAGGGGGATTCTTGAACAGCACGGGAATTACACCTGCTCCTTTGAAGGGCACTGGAAGGGCACCAGCTCTGCTCCACTTCATGCAGACTCAAAGAGCAGGTAGCTGTCAGGAGGACTCACCTCCGTGTTTGCAATGTTCAGAGCCAAGCTGAAGCCTTTCAGCAAGCACAGAAGAACTGAAGAGGGACTTTCTGAAGTGAAAGACTAGATGTCCTCAGGCATGAGGCCGATGGTGCTCTTGCACTCTCAGGAAGTATAACGGTGAACTCTCAACTTGCATTCCACAGCAAAATAAGGCCTCTGGAGGCCCTCAGAGGTCTCCTACCCTGACACTAACACAGAATACCAGGGAAGAGTGAAGAACACTTCATTAAGCTAAGGCAATCCAGACATACCAGGACACACAGCAAGGAAGCTCAGATTCTATTCTTAACTCTTTTAAAGCATTTGGACAACATATAATATTATTTCCTAAAAGAAATTAGAAAGCGGCTGGAGTAACACAGAGACAGTAAGTCAAAGCTTAGGTATTAGGTTATTCTGAGACACAGAAGATTTAACATCTCCCCTTGCACCAGATACAGTCTTTTGGGTTCACTATCATGAATTATTTTATGTCTTCTAAACTCAAAAGCCAGGCTGCTTACCCTAAATAAGAAAGGAAGCAAAAGCATGACCGTTTCTGGGCCCAGTGTGTTCCTGTCAAAATGGTGTGGGATGGAGAACTGAAAAGCTTTCTACAGCTCATCACTGACAGAGCTTAAGATAAAAATAACATGAATAACCACCACAGGAATGCACCAGCTTCATGGCTGCAGAGATTGCCACACATCTGATGGCAGTTCTGCTTTTGAATGAGAGCTAATTTTTAATTACCCTCCTCCACTTAATTCACAACTTGTATGAAAGTGATGGAAATTGATTTAATTCTGTTCCTACCAGAAAGCTGTGTCTTTGAACACATCCTTTGCATTCTTAGTGATAAATTAGAAATAGCAAGCAAGTAAGCTTGAAAATTATGGCACAAAAGTCTTTCTAGCTAGGCTAGCTCATAGTGAAATTTTTGTACTATGTTTCACTTTGCCTATCCACAAAGAAATCAGATTTTATGGCACAGAACACAATAAATAATATTTCTATAAATAACATTTTTAGGATGGCAGCATTCAATTTTCCAACTTCTGTCCAAGAGAAAACTTGAATCAACAAAGACCAATTCCCCACCATGTAAAACCTAGGTCCTAGATCAAATAGCTAAAGAAAAAAAGTTTCCTCACCCTGCAGCTAACCCTTGCCCTTGTATTCTTAATCTGGGCACATGAAGCTGTGGTGAAAGCTTGCTATTCCTGCCCTCACGCAGGAGGACTGAACACGTGCAATTGGATGCTCCAAGGTGCACACAGAGGAGAAGAAAGCTTTCTGCAGGGTCTGCAGCAGCTGGGCAGGCAGCTGTGCTCTGTGCAGGAGCAACCCTGCCACAGCCTGTGGTCTATGTTTAACATTAGAGCAGGTTAAGAGGTTCACTTGTCCCTCTGGCTTTAAAGTCTGATTATGATGCAGGGGTATGAAAAGAAAAGTATAAGAAGGAAAAAAATAATTTAAGCAACTGTCCTAGTGGGAGGAAATAAGCTGCAACATTGGTCAGTGGAAACACAAGTTCTGTAGCTGACTAAAACGTATACCCTGGGGAGCTGGCTTTGGGTCAGAGCTCAGTGATAGATGATTTGGATGTGTGCGTATAAATAAATAGTATGGAGTTATTTTGATGAACTCTTTCAAGTGCATATTTCTATGACTATCCTAAAATGTTTACAAATATTTCTTGGAAAGTGGAAATCATATGCCTTACACATCCATTTATACCAAGGGCTGCATCAGATGTGGCTGACCATGAACTGGGTTCATTTTTGCTTGCTCATGGCAGACTTGGCTGTCCAGTTGGGAACAGCACCAGCATCATCAGCCCTGAGACCCAGCTGCTTCTCTAAAACAGCAAGGTGTTGAAAACAGTCAAAAGGTTAGAAGTAACCAGTTGTTCAGTATGATTGTATGAGGTGCATGAAAAGGGGATGTAGCAGATGCCTGGTGGGTCCCAAATTCAGTGGCAGAAATAGAGAGAGCAAGTTAACAAGGCTCAGTCCATCAGTGCCTTGCACTTTGCTTGGGATTTCCACCTGGTGAAAGGCAACTCCTCTCGCTTGATCAGAGCACTGGCCTGTTCATCTGGGGGCACTCTGTCTTCCTGTTGTGAGTCTATAAATGGTAACACAAGGTGCAGAACCAGAGAGGAGATGAGGCAAAGAACCTGCAGGATATATTAACTGAACTACATGCTGAAAGCAAGATCTGTTGCCAGTCACAAGAGGAACCTGCTCATTGCAAGTGAGATTACATAGATACTGGTGATCACAAGAGGATTTGGTACAATAATCAGAGCAATACCAAAAAACATAAAGAACTTACTTGATTTTTCTTCTTTAATGTTGTACTCCATCACACCAGGAGCCTCGTTCTGCGCTGGCAAGCGGACTGCAAGGACCATGTTTTTCATGTTACCCTCTTTCCTAACCAAGAATATCTGAAAAGGAGAAAGGAATCAAGAGCTTAGCTACATTATATGAGCTTCTGAACTTTATTTTAGGTCATTGGCAATGAACAATCCACCTTTAAGTGATCTTATTTTAGCTTAGTTCCACTTGGTTGAACTTCATATGACAAAAATAATGAACAAAGGGACATTTCATCCAAGTGAAATTCAGATCTGTGAAGGAACCAGCAAAACCTCTGTGCATCACTGATGTCCCACTTAAGCCTAAGACAAACTACTTCACTAACTGAAGAGTACAAAGCTGCACTCACAATTTGTCAGTGATGCTTCTCACATAAGTGCCCTAAATCACAGAGAGCCCTAGCATGTCCCAGTTTCAGTCTAAGGCAAGGGAATCATTTGTACATTGAGAGGGAAAGGATTCAAGTGTCCATGAGTGGAATATAAGGCCAAAGGCTCTGGTGGCCACGGTGTCTCTGGTGGCCACGGTCTCAGAAGACCACTCAGGCTGGCAGGGGCCCCAGGAGGGCTCCCATCCAACCCCTGTGTGAAACCATGAGGCCAGACCAAGTTTCTCAGGGCTTTGTCCAGACAGGTCTGGAGAACTTCAAAGGATAGAGACTGCACAACCTCTCCAGACAACTTGTCCACTGATTACCATCTTCAGAGGGAGAAAGTGCTTCCCTGTATCCATTGTGAACCCCTCCAGTTTCACTGTATGCCTGTCACCTCTTGTCCTCCCCCCATGCAGTGATGAGCAAATGTTGGCTCTATCTTCTCCATTACCCCCTTGTAGGAACCTGGGGGCTGCTGTGTGGTCCCCCTGAGGGTGTCTCTCATCCTGATTGAACAAACCCTTATCCCACAGCCTCTTCTCAGTGGGTCTGGGCTCATCTTGCTGCCCACCAGCCCTGCAGGGTCTTTCCCATGGAGACGTCCAGCCAGGCAGGCAGTGCCAGCCCAGATCACTGCCGGGTATCTGCCTTCCCAGGGGCAGCGCTTCTTGCCCTTACCATTGTTCAATTTCAAAAAGTTCCTGCCAGCCCTGTCCCTCCAGCTTGTCTAAAAGCTCTCTGGATGGCAGCACTGACTTCAAGTGTTTTGACTGGTCTCAAAATCACAGAGCAGACATGGTTGGAAGGAACTCTGGAGATCATCTAGTCAAACTCCCATAATCAAAGATGGATTGACTACAGCAAGTCACTCAGGATTGTAACTTGTTGAATTTTTATTATCTCCAAGGATGGAGGCTCTACCACCTCTTGGGCAACCTGTTCCAATGTTTGATAGTAAAATAACCTTTCCTTAGTGTTTAAACAGAATTTCCTGTTTCAATTTATGCCCACTACACCTTACCCTTTCACTGGATACCAGTAAGAATGATCTTCTGTACTCTCTCCTGTCAGGTATTCATATGCATTGATAAGAGTCCCCTTAGTCTTTAACTGGAACCAGAGAAACCACTGTAGCCATTGATTGCCACCAATGAGACAAGTGAAATTAAAAAAAAAAAAAAAAGAAGATGAGGAAAGGGGAAAGAAAAAAGAACATAAAAAATAGAATAAAGGAATAAAATAATAAAGAAGAAGAAGACAGAAGACAAAAGAAAAAAACAGATAAAGAAAAAGTAATAAGTAAAAAAAAAAAGAAAAATATATCATTCTTTGAATTGTGTCAACTCCCAAACGTGTTTCTAACTAAAGCTCATTGTCAAGGGTATTTTTAGCTTGTACCTTAAAGCTACATAAACAAAGACAAAGTAATCTTCACCTTTATATGTTCTTTGATAGCAGGTTTTAGCAGGAGAGATTCAAGGTATTTTTATAAAAATTAAAAACTGGGCTAATTTTGGAGTCTGAATATTAATATTAGAAAGAAGAAGTGTAAGCTAATAAAATGATTAATCAACTATAATTCAATGGAAATCTATCAAGAAAACATTAATTTCTTGGATAGAGGAATTTAAAAAAAACTCTAGAAGCCAGGACCTTTAATAATGCCCAGTAATAAGGGCATCTCACATCACTTTGCGGCACCCTGATAAACACACAGCTTTGAGGCATCTTCACAGCCTCGCATAGTGATGTCATCTTGGCCTCTGCCATTCATAAAACATCAGGTCCCATGGGCTCAGATACACCAGCAGTGCAGAGAACATCCAAATAAATGCATGGCAAGCAGGTGCACGCCAGAACCAGACCTATTTCTAATGTAGGGCAGCCTCCACCTTCTGCATCACAGAAAGTATCTGCAGGTAGGAAAAGGCAATAGAGGTCCTCCTTTCCCCAGGCCCTACCACGCATGTGACAGCACAGTCCCTCTAACCCACCTCAAAAGATTACCGCAGCCTTGGACCTCAGAGAGCACCATCTCACATTGCATCAGTTAAGTACCTCATCTGAAATTAAATTTAAGCAATGTGAGAAGTGAAACCTGGAGATGAATCACTTCTGTTTTCTTGATAGGCACAACTGGTTGCCATGGCTGCTCAGATGGGAGGTGGGTTTCCTGGGCAGTACCTAAACCTACTGCCCAGGTCAAGACCAGTATGCAAACCAGTGTCTTCCATTTTCTCCAGTGGCAGAAAAGTTGTGGTGCTGACTCCGCTTCAGGTGGGCTCAGAGCGGGCAGGGAGAGTCTGCCCTTGTCATGGGACACATCTGAGTGCCAGCTCTTCTGCCGCCTGCCTTGAGCTGCAGCTGAGGACTGTGTGAGCAGGAGGGCCACAGGCAACATTTCCCACAAAGCTGCTCAGGGGTGGGGAACAGGCCTCCTGACAGAGGAGACTCAGGGCCACGCGTGGCTGTATCAGTCACTCAGGTCTCCCTTTATGGTCAGTGCAGAAAAAGAATAATTTGTCCAGCTGATTTCAGAAGTCTGGATCAGGGTGAGACGCACTGCGCAGTCCAGGTTGGTCTGGGGAGTCCCGCTGAAGGCTGTCACTTGGCTGTGCCAGATTTTAGCCCAGGGACAGACTGGCTCAGCCAAGGGACAGGCCCAAACCTCCTCAGAGCAGAAGTGACTGAATTCTCCTCGTGCTCTGGCATCAGCTCAGGTCATTTGCACCTGCCCTCCCCATATCCAACCCATTCCCTGCCATGCCTCTACTCCAAGACCTGGGAATGAGGAGTTCCTTTTCCTACAGAGCTGTTTTACTTAAGCAAGCTCTCAGATTTGCACAAACCTATCATTTTTTAAACACTCAGCTTACGTGGAGCAGATACTACAATAAAAATTACTCCCAGCAGCTCCCAGACTTTAAAAGTCTTTTCTTTGGGGATTTTTTTTTTAATTGCTCCAAATTAGGATAGTCAACATACTAATAAATAAAACCAGATGCAAGATTTCCTGCAACCCTAAAGCCATTATATCTGTCTGGCACTCTTGTGAGTGGCTAAAGCATCAAAAGGGAATGGAAACAGCACATTCTGCTAAATATTTTTGCTTCCACATGGAAAAAAATAAAAGCTGCTTTCCTAACTAGCTCCACCAAGGACAGGAAATGCGGTTGTCTGAACCAAAACCACTTTGGACTTACCCCTTCTGTTTCTTTGCCAAGTATCGCCCCAGCCCTTTCCTGGTTCATGTTCAGCTGAAGCCAGACAGGACAGGTCTTGATGAGTTTATCAAGGATGCTGATCCCTGGCAGCGGGAGGCAGTTTTGCAGGGGAGTATCCTGAAGCAGAGGAGTCTCTTTTTCTTCTTCACTGGTATCTTTGATTGGGCTGAAATGCAGCAATGGAGTCCCTTGTAAGCAGAACTGACAATAGACAACTTGGGGACAGTAAATGCAATCACACGTACAAAGAGGCACTCACACACCAGAACAGTTCCTCGAAGGGCATCAGACCACAGATGCTTTGCTATGGCAGAGGCAAACTGGGTACACAGGCCTTGGCAGACAGACAGACACACACACACTATCCTAAGGACTATGGCCTTATGCTAACAAGGCACATCATGCAGGAGCTGTCCTAGGCACCAGTGTGGTATCTGCTCCAGGAAGCAGTAGCCAGAGGCATTGTCAGCTACTCTCCTTATTCAGCAGCCGCCTTTCTGTGCCCAGCTTAGGTAGTCTGCAAAAAGGCCAACTAAGCCATCTCACTCTTTAAAAGTAACACCAGGTGCTCCTTGTCTTCACTGAGAAGCCTGTGCTGGTGGTTGCAGAGATCAACGCTCCTCCACCCTTGCCCCCACTGAGTCACCTGTGGCTGCTCATGAGGAGGGAGAAATCCTCCTCCTCCTCCATAGTCACTCACAGGTGCAGGAGGAGGATGTGTTAGATGCATTCATCAGCAAGTTATCTACTATAGAAGAGGTATCTTTGCTGATTCCCAAAGACTGATCTGCAGCAGGAGAATGATTCAGGGTGCAGCCCTGCAAACAGCCCCAGGCTGCTCAGTACAACACAGCAAGTCCTGCAGGACAAGACTCAAACGACACAGACATTGCAAAACCTTTCCTTGTGCCAAGGGAGGGCAATGGGAGGAAAGGTGGAGAAACACCAGTAGGACCTTCAGGAGGGAGGAAATGAAGGCTTGATTTTCCTCCTTTTTTCCTGACACATTTCTCATTTTGGCCAGTCCTAAAAACACAATTGGGAGCTCCAAAAAGATGCATGGGAGGTGCTGCATGACAAGAGCAGGGTCATCCTGCAGCACCACGTGTTAGCCATGCCCAGTCACACCTTACGTCTCTGAGTTTATTCTCAGCTGTACAAGATGTAAGAATACTGAAATTAAGCGGTTGAGAATACTACAGGTCTGGGACATGCTCTCCTTTAGATTCCTGTTCTGTTCAGAGACACAAAGAATGAATTCTATTTATTTTTAGTCTCCGTGGTCTAATGGCAGACTCATATTAAATGCCTGTTCCTAGTTACGTTGCTGATTCAACTAAGTATTTATACGTATGCTTAGCACTGCGGTGAGTGGAAATATTTGTGCTGAAAGGCCTGGTCATAAGAGCTCTACTGGATAAAGCTATAGGCTTATGGATACTGGCTTGTCATTCATTTGATTGATTGATTTTAAAAATAAAGAAAATGTAGGAGAATATACACAAAATATGTTTTTCTGCACCAGTTTTGCTGCTTAGATATCAGACCTGAAAAGAGGAGGACTCTCATTTTTGATTTGGTCCTATTTTAAGTATTTTTCCTTTGATTTTTAAAGATAGAGATCTTAAAGTAGTACATTTCAAATACGGTCAGACTTTGACTACTAAGAGAGAGTCCTTTCAAAGCTCTAACCTAATATAGCATGCTTATCCCAGAAGTTAGTTTTTTTAAAAATAGCCTTTTAAAATCAAAAGCGAGATTTTATTTTTAGTTGCTTTTTTCCTTTTGCAACACTTCAGAGACAACTTCCTCAGAAAATACATGTTCCTCTGCAATCCCAGTTGCTGATTCAGGGTATTAGTTCACAGAACCTTGATTTTAATCCATTTTTGAGGTCATAGCCAAGTCAGTAATAATAAGAGAGCTGCGCTTTAAAAAGCAGATAGAAATAAGTGAAACTCTTTCTCTTCCCTTGTGATAAAAGCCCAGCTTGTCACAGAGTTGAGGAAATTTCTTTCAGATGCAACAGCATATGATTTTAATCAGTATCATTTGAACATATAGACTAAAACTGGAGGACAGCTTTTGGAAGCTAACCTAATTCATATTTCAGTTTCTTCCTTTACAGTAGAAACCAAAAGAAATGCCTAGTAACCATGTGAAAGGAAAACACTGGATGGCAACATTCATTCTCAATAATGGGAAAAAAGTAATGAGCTGAAGGAAAGAAAAGCAAGTTATGCTGAAATGTTCCATAACACTCTTTGCAAAATTTACTCCTCAAATTAGTTGCACAAGCCTGAATCTGATCTTAACAATGATGTGTGAAACCTGGATCGAAACGAGGCCGATGCTGATAATGGCTTGCTGTGGCGCTTTAAGGTGCCAGGCACTGCAATAGCTCCAGTGATGCTGAACTTCATTACCCACCAATTATCTAAGGTGAAAAGAAAAGGGCCAGCAAAGTACTGATGTTTAGGAGTCCCCTTGCCTGGAGGCAAATGAGGGACATCAACAAAGACAACAAAGTAGCCTGGACTTGGTGAGTACCAAAGATGTAGTGACACTGGCACAGGGTTCCCCACAAGGGAACCCCAGCTTGATGCAGGCAGAGACCTCCCAGCCCTCTGCTCCCTCTGACAGGCACGTTGTCCAGATGGAGCATTGCTGACAGCAGCAACACAGGTTTGTCAACAAGAACGAGAGAATGGTGAAGAAAAATAACAAAACAGATCTCCCAGAGCATGTGGCTGCAATGTAGAATCCATTGAAGAGAATGGATGTAAAACAGAAAATAACTCAAAATTGAGACATATCAGATAAAAAATTAAAAGTCTGAAAATATTTGTCTTGATGGAAATATCTCACAATTTGAGTGTGTGTGGCCTTTCAGTGCAGATGATTAAGGGCATCAGATGAGGTTTTTTGGCAGAACATGAACTCAGGCTTTTGGGGGCCCTCAAGGCTGACAGCCCTGGTGTGGGGTATCCTCCCCTCAAAAGCCAGCCCAGCCCAGCAGGAACTAGGCAGGCTACAGGGTACTGTACCTGTACGGAGGGAGGGAAGGACAGGTCAGTGAAAGGAGAGGCTTTGATAAAAAAGAAAGGCAAGAAAAGTCATTAATGGGATCATATTAAAAACAGCGGAATGTTCAGGTAGATACTTCCTGGCAGCAAGTTATAAAGATGGATAACTTCCCAAGAGAAGGAGGATTGTATTACTCAGGTCTCTTAAAATGCCATGTTTAGAGCAGTAGCAAACCCTTTACTCAGTCGAATCCCGTGCTGGCTAGGAAACAGAAACGAATGACCTAACGGACCTTTTCCAACTGTAATGCCTTGACCCATGACACACCAGTTGACGCAGTTATGGCACTGACGCTTGATTTCTTTCCTGGGCACAGCTGTCACAAAGATCCAGATGCTGGGCTCTGGGAGTGCTTAATCCAGCAATTTAATCTGACTCCACACAGAAAGGAGGGAGCCCACGCAGCTCCCAGGTTCTTGTTGTGCTGCCAGTTGAAGGGATTTGCAGGTCCACTGCGGTGAGTGGTCAGCTTTTGCTCTTTCACTCACTCAGAATTCATACATCAGATGATTTCTAAGCTCAGTTTTCAGAAATATACATGCAATTCTCTCCTCCTTCTCCCACAGTCCTGCAACACCCTTTAGCTGATGCTGGTAGGTGCTTTTTTTTTTTTTAGGCATGATGCAAAGCTGGTAAGCTGGCTCTGGAGCTACCTGGTTTTCTTTTCTTTTCTTTTTTTTTCTTCTTTTTTTTCCTCTTTTTAAATTGAGTTCCTACTGCATAGTACTTTTAAATCCTGCAGTTGCTCTGCTAAATTGAACTCAGGTGGGATGCAGGGAGCTGTGTGTTGCATACTGACTGGCAACCCAGGGTAATTAATTGCACAGTAATTACATTCACACACCTGCCCTAGTTTGGCAGAATTTATCAGGTTGCTGGTTGGAAGTAATAATAATGACAACGGTGATTTGAATTATTGCACAGTGACTGTACACTGCAGTAATGACTCCACCATGATTCATTGCTTCCGAAATGAAGAGCCACATTTGGCAGCTGAATATTCCCAGAAATGATCAGACCTGCACAGGGATATATAATCCACTGCATTTCATGCAGGTGCAGTCTGGACATACCTTTGCAAGGGACTTTAGAAACACTGCCATAAACATGCTGGCACTAAGGGCTTCCTGGCTGCCCTGCATAGGCCTGATCACTCTGAACTTCCCCGAGTCAGCTGAGACACACGGAACTTGTGTGTGACAGCAGCAGGGACTGTCAGATGAATTCTTCAGTCCTGCACATTTTCAGCTTCTGCCTGTCACCAGACCAGATCTGAGATGTATCAGGTGTTATTAAATAAGAACCTTAAATTGGAAACTAAAGGCTCTGTAGTGCACTGATAAGTAAAGACTGAGGGCCTTAGCACTGCTTAAATAGGCCTGGTGTAAGAATTAGGAGATAGTTTTTTATTATTATGCTTTATGGCTCTTATTTCTCCCCTTAAATATTAGAAGACATCGAGAGAGCAAGAGCAAGGGTTTGCTCTTTGGAAAGAGATACTCTTTAAAAGCACCACAGCTTTTAAAATGCATGCCAGCTGGCATGCTACTGAGGGAGAAAGACGTCCGTCTTTCTCCCTCAGTAGGACAAGTGGCCATAAACTCCATGTGCCAGGGGAAGAGCAACTTTTGGCGCCAAAGTCAACTGGTACCTGAAGAGATACTGTTCTGGACAAGCCAGCCTGTGTCTGAAGCTCACACGTGGAAACCCTTCAAGCACAGCAACACAGTTCACAAGGAACACATGAAACAAGAGGAAAGACAGAATCTCCTAAAGGTGAGACACTGCTCCTGGTGGAAGTAGATGGACAATGCTGGTACTTTCTGTGGTTAAAAGAGAGAGTTGGGAGCACAGAGCTTTGTGGAGATGGGTCAGATGATGGTGCTGAAATTAAGACTGACAGAAAAATCACAGCTCTGTTTTACATCTGATGCCACAACCAACCCGGCTGGACTCGGTTGCAGGGCTCTGTGTCACTGATGCTAGAGGCAGATCTCTGTAACCCCTTTTTCCACAGCCACCTTTCTGCTGAAAAGACAAGGCTTCATCAGTTTGACCCTTGCTACACACATAGCTACCTATGCTTTCCTTGGTTTGATACTACCTCTGATTAAAAATCTTTGTTCACACATATGTGAATTCACATGCTGTTACTTTTAGTTCTCTGGAAGTTATGCAGCGCCCCAGATAGAGGACATCAAGCTTCATTTTGCTTCCATCTGACATGTGGTCATTTCTCAATACCTTCTTGTTATTCCCATAAGCTAGCCCATCTTTGCTTACTTGATCAATTCAGATCAAACTAATCCACGATGGAGCAGAAGGATTAATTTACTTTCTGGACCTAGCTTTGGTCACCTTACTGGATTCTCATTTCTTTCTTCCAGCAGCTGATGTAACCGAGGCTCTACACCTAGCCTAGCTACAGGGAGAGCTCTGTCACCTGTAAATACTTTGCATCATTTCCTCATAAAACAGAGTATTAGGAAGATGGGAAGGCAGAAGAGTGACATCGAAAAACCCACAGCACAACAGCTAATTTTGTGCACCAAATGTTAACACTGCCTCACAGAAAATTCAGGCTTTAATAAATGCTTTTCATAACAGCACCAAGATCTGACAAAAATCAAAACAACAAACAGGAAGAAAACATGATGAAAAAATAAAACAAAAAGCAGGAAGAGAAGAAAGTTCTTCAGGTCTTCAGAGATCACACTCAGTTGATTGCTACCCTTCAGTCAGAAATAAAAACAAGTTTCTTATTGTCTGATAGTTGAAAAGAAAGGGAAAAGTTTTAGGGTGTTAAACAAGCCGTGGAAGCTTCCTGCATTGAAAAGTTCTCAGATACGTGGAAAAACTGGATAATGGAAGTCATATGACAGGCTCACTGTGTTCCATGAGGCAGGCTTGCTTGTTCAGTAGCCCTTCCTACCTTGCAGAATGCTTCTGCTACTGGTCCACCTTGGAGGCATAAGCGTAGCTCAGGAAGTTGTGTTTCTCAAACTGTGGTTTGCGGACAACCTGTGGTTGGCAGAGCACTTCCTCTTGCTCACTGCTCTCCTTGTTTCCACTCTACTTTCATGTCCACTCTTCATCTGTTTGGTCTTTGATCTACCGTTGTTGCTCTGCATGTCCAGGCTTTTCTGCTCAGGTAGGAAAGCACCATGCCAAGGCACTAGCTGTTCCAGCTGCCAAACAGTAAGGTAATCCAAAGGTGTCCTAAATACCTTGACACCTCATAGCTCAGCAAACTTCTCCGTCCCCACATCCTCCACTTTCTGTTATAGATACCCTCAGTTTCAGCAGTGAAGTTTTGCAATTGAAGGCACACTTCTGTGACCTTTTCTGTACCTGCCAGGGATTTCCAAACTGCCTGCCTCTGTGAGGTCTCACAGGGGTTTGTTTGCACACACAGACTGCAGGCACACACGTCTCCCCAGCTGGACCCTGCCTGCACGTGTCCACTTACGTTTGCCAAACTGCAGCAAGTCTTCACCCTGCCTGGGAGCTCCACTAATGGGCAAAGAGGGATCAGGTGCGAGACAGCTCATCTGCCCTTGAATCACTCACCAGCTCATTGAGCCCTCACCTCCCTGGTCACAGAAACAGAGGAAATCCCCAAAATAAGCAAGAGCTATTATGTTCCTTGGGGGAAAGAAGGATGTACTGGCCACTCATGCAGAAGAACACCAATTTATGTGTCAATCTATTAAGTAATAAGTGGCCACAGACACTTTTCTCCTCACATATATCATTGGATTGTTTTCTCATTTTCTTATATGGTACAGTGCTCAGTCTGAAGGTCTGATAGAACAGCATCACACTGAAGTAACAGCGTGGACTTGTACTGCTGCCTACAGAACACAGCAAGGATAGCTGAGCTAGCTTTAAGGAGGTCAGCTGAGCCACAGGAGTAGGCTCTACACGAAATCATGGAGTTCACTGGCAGAATAACTTGGCTTGTGCTAAGCTCTAGCGCCCTGGCTGCTACTGGTACCAGGTTTAAAGTTAACAAATGTATTCTTCCTCATTACTGCCATCATGCAATCAAAGGACATGACCCCAGCTTATCTGGACTTCAAACTAAGAAGAATTTTGCCATCATTCAAAGGTCAGGAGCTAGGTCAGCTCTGAAGAAGCCTTGCTGGATGAGAGCTACTGATACTGGGAGGGACATGTAATCGCTGTCCCTCATCAGAACACAAACATGGTGATTAAGCCCAATGACCATTCTCTAACAGCATGAGCAGCAGGGCCCAGCCACACAGGACTGGAGAAGGAGGGGGTGCTTGCAGTGCTTCCCATGAACCACCCAAATGCAGCAGCTGCACTACCTGCTTGGATTTCTGCTCTAGTCACTCAGAGAGGGCTCCCATTGCAGAAGTGCCCATCTCAGGTGTTAGCGGCCAGCTTTCAACTCCTTTAGAAGAGCTGCTCTTCCTCTTAAATCAGTCATGCCTAGCTGTAAGTGATAAGTGAAAGCCATCACAATACCTCGTCAAAGCCTCTTGTTTGACCCTGTCAACAATCTTTCAGGGCAGGAGTTCTCTCAAGGAGAAGGGAGGTGCAACCAAGTCTTTATTAAATTGCTAGCTTCACTATGTTTCCTAGCTTCATTATGCCTGTCCTCCACTTACATATGTGAAGGTATGTCTATTATAAAGAATTGCATATGCATAAACCCAAATAAAATATGAGCTAATTCACCTTATCGCTAGTATCCAGGTCAGCTCTGCTAACAGACAAGCCATCTCACGCTCATGGCATGAGCATAAACAAGATAAAACATTTAAAAACTCCCTGAAGGAAGAGGCCATCTTTCAAAACCCTGTTTGTTTTTTTTTCCCTTCAGTCTAGCTTTTTCTCGCATTCATTAATGCAGAAGTTAATGCAGATGGTATATGCCGCCCGTGGCCCCACAGTGGACCAGGCTACCACACCCTATTGGTGTAACATGACTCGGCTTGTATTCACCTCACAAATTATACTGCTATCTATATGTAACCTTGCACATACATATTTTGCACCCAACAATTTGTCTCAAAATATCTTATCAACTGTCTTTCTCTTTTTACTCAGTCAAAACACACTTTTGCAAGTCAAAACCACTTTGCAAGTTTTATTAGCCTACTCCCTTACTAACAACAGGCAGTTTCTGTGTTAAAGATAAGCCCTTCTCCCTCTTATTCATAATCAGAGTTCTTGAGGTCATTTGTTCTTTGCTGATTTCTAACCCAAATTATTCTCTTAGGAATTACAGCATATCAACAAAACCAAAGATTTTTCTTGTTGTGCAGGCAGAAAAGGATAATTTATACTTCTGCAAGGTCCTTCCACTGCAAAGAAAGGCTTGTAAGGTGCAGGAACCGGAAGCAAATGTTTGGAAGAAAAGAAACAATTTCCTAGGCTGTAAGAACATAAGGAAGTCACAGAATTTTCTCAGCCTCTGGTGTCAGTGCAGTAGAATGGCCTAGCAGAGCCACCAGCTGGACAGAAGACAAATGAGTTTGTTCTGTGCCTTTGAAAAATACCTGAAGTTTTGGAAGCCCAGAGCACCCCCATTTTGACTGCAAGGCCAGGGTTATTGACAGAGGTTTTGCCCTTTCACAGCTCATCTGGCCAGGAAGGAAGACAGGAATGAAAACTTGGGGAATGCTTTTCTATATTGTCCTCACTTAACAAAGAGGGGAAAGGGAAATGGAAAATAAAGGGGAAGGAGAAATTCCCAAATTAAGACTTCATAAAGAATATACTGCAGTTTTGCTTAAATAAAACCATTCTATTTCAAACTCTACATATTAAAAATTATTTGAAGGTGCATGATGTGTCAGAGTCAAAAATCTGGGCAAAATATTAAGAGAAATGCCAGACTAATTATATAAAACAATGGTTTTCCTCACCTAATAAATGAATTTACGGTAGACATACAAGACACAGAAGATATGAGGTGCTAACCACACAGACTTGTATAAAGCTGAACAGTCTTACCCTTTTCAAAGAAGTACCCGTGAACACGTATCTCAGTCATGATTTGCAACTAGAAATTACCATTTTGACAAGGTAAATAAATCCATCCCACGGTATCTCAAGAAGCAGAGCACAGCCCTTCAGAGATTCCCTCTCTTTTTAATGCATCACAAAAAGGGTCTTCAAACCAGTCAGTCACTGATCTGCAGGCTTACTTACACACAAATACTCATATTTTGGCTTTCTGTCCAATGTCAGTGTGAATGTGTTTACATGGAGCTGTTAGTACATAAAAATAATTAAAAAATTGGTATCTGTGAACTTACTCTTTGTCTGCTACCCTTACTCCAGCAATTTCGTACTCATAACTTTTAATTCTGATTAGGCATTGGAGACATGCATTTATTTCTTGCTTTATGATCTGATAGGAACCTTGCCTGCATTCACACTGAGGCAAGGTTAGAGATCTGCCTTCCTGGGGGACAGAGAGGAAGAAGAAAAAGGCTTATTGAAGTATTTCAGGGATATGGGAAATTGGTGAAAGAGCATGGTCTCCCACCACAAGAATGAGAGAGGTGTTCTAGTTTGCTGGGGTAAGTTCAACGACCTGCCCTGGAGGCGGCCATGGCCCTTGTCATCCTGTGCTGGTGGGACAGCCTGGGGCCAAAGGACCAGTTAGTGGAGCAGTGTCAGAAACTGCTGAAATGTCCCTGCAGTGGCTGGGAGCTCAGCATGTGACTAAAAAACCTGCCAGACAGCAAGACAAATCTGTCAGCTCCTGTAGACCCAGCTAGACCACTGCTGGGACCTCAAGCTTGTTCATTTAGCAGTGTTCATAGTCACCTGGACACCAGGGCTAAAATGTAAGTAAATCATGAGCCAAAGGCTGTGGGTTCACAGCAGTTTATGACAATCCATAACACGGCTGACTTGTCCATGTCCTCCTCGAAATATCAGTGCCACACTTACCTCCACCTCCAGGCTGCCATCGCCTGTCTGACCCTGAGGCAATCTTACTCAAGGGGTGGAAGGATGGAAGAAGGTTTGTGCTGGACTTAGAATCATAGAATCATAGAATGGTTTGGGTTGGAAGGAACCTTAAAGATCATCTAGTTCCAACCTCACTGCCATGGGCAGGGACACTTTCCCCTAGATCAGGTTGCTCAAAGCCCCATTCACCCTGGCCTTGAACACTTCCAGGGAGGGGGCTTCCACAGCTTCTCTGGGCAACCTGTTCCAGCGTCTCACCACCCCCATAGCAAAGAATTTCTTCCTAATACCTAATATAAAGCTACCTTCTTTCAGTTTTAAACCATTACCCGCTGTCCTATCACTACACTCCCTGAAAAAGAGTTCCTCCCCACCTTTCCTGCAGGCTCGCTTTAAGTACTGGAAGGCTGCTAGAAGGTCTCCCTGGAACCTTCTCTTCTCCAGGCTGAACAACCCCAATGCTCTCAGCGTGTCCTCATAGGAGAGGTGCGCCGGCCCTCTCTGGCCTCCAATAAAGCTCTCTGGCCTGGCTCCCTGCTCAATTCAGAGAGGCATGAACAAAAATTTGATTTGGCTTCAGCCCACTAGCACCAGTGACCCTGCATTACTCCTTGAAGCTGCTGCTTCTCCAATAAGATCAGAGATCCTCCTGGGTGCACGGGTTTCTAAATGGGATACAGCAATTAAAGTCCTAAAGTTAGGTAGGATGAATCCAGGCTAGACCTGGATAGCTAGGTTGAATAGCAAAGGGAGATGCCAAAATGCCAGGCCAAGGGACTAACCCCTACCACCCATGTCTATCACAGGCTGCTCTTCACAATGCCCCTCAGCAATCTCCACCAGGGTTTTCCAGTCCAGAGGATCCATCCTTGCTGGGAGGGTACTTTCCCTTTTGGCTGGAAAGATTACCAATGAGATCCGGTCTAAAACTAACTCCTAATCCTCAGAAAAGTTTGGAGTGGAAGTTCAGTACAGAATTACACCAAAATGTCCTGTATTACATATTTGTCCTTTGGACGGAATGTCATCCAAAGCCAAGCTCTTTCCTGTCTGAAGAAGCTCTGAGCCTTCCTTGGTTTCTGGTTTTGTGTAGGGTATCAGAAGTGACAAATTCTTTGGAGACGATTTGGGGAAGCGAGAAAAAGGAGAAAAATTCTCAGCAGGCAAGATGAAAGGTTGGGCCAGGCCCCAGGCTGTCATTTAGCCAAATATGTGGGACAACCTTCTTTTGCCTCAAAGTCTGCTAGCAATTTGCAGGAATGTTGCAGGTAGCCAGCAGAGCTGTCAGTCACCAGACTGCTATATTTTGGTCTCTCTCTGTTTCCTTGGTGAATTTTCCCAAGCAGCACAAAATTTAATGCAGTTCACAAGGGGCTGCAGCTGCTTCCAATTCTGCCCAACAGCTGCTTTTACAACACGGGATTCAAGAGCCTGGCTTTCTTCAGAGGGCCCCAGAGTGGGTGTACCTGAGCTGTGTGTATTTTCTACATTTGGCACGGTTTTCCCAGCATTCCAAAGGTTGCGTGTATTCAGTTGGTTTCAACAAAGTACTTGAAAATCCCCAACAATTCATTAGCCTTGCAAAAGCAAATAGAAAGTACTAATTAACATGGTCAGGAGATAGTTTTAAGCAGTAAAACGGGTCTTGCAACCCTACCAGGAACAGTGTTGATCCACGGACCCCAACAAGCCACCTAGAGCAAACACCAGCAGCCTCAGCCCTTGTATGACCACTATCTGAGGCAGAATTCCAGTCGGCGCCTCAGAGAACAACTTTTCAGGGTGTGGCTTCATGTTCCTCCTAATCCAGTTGCCCTGCAGAAAGGGCAGTCCTCTGACCCCATTTGCACACACTGCCAACACTACTGCTGCTGCTTCCCTTGCTTCAGCTATAGAGGCTGTGTAAACACTGAGGAAGCTGTTTCAGCTCCGGAATCCAGCAGGGAAGTCATCCACCAAAAAGAAAAGGCTTTCTGAGAACTGGATTCTGTTCCTGTCATCACCCTAAACCAAAAGGATGGCCTGAAGCAAGGCCAGGGTTTAACCACTTAACAAGAATCTAGGTGATTGAGCTACAAAAGTAAGTGACTATAATAAAATCAGAGTTTGTGCCTCAGATTCCCTTCCTACAATGGCAGTAGTAGTTACCTGCCTTCATCTGGTTGATGGGAGGCTTCATATTCATGAAACACTCAGAGATCCTCTTCTACCTAAAAGGGCTTTATATTAATCATACAATGTCATTGTGACTAGTGAAAACTCCTTGTCCTTTTTAAAGGTACCAACAATGCAGAAAGCAGAAATCCTTTACTCAGACATAGGTATATTCCCTGTTCAGCAGAAAGGTGATGGAAAGTCTGGGAAAGGCAAACAGACATGCATGTATGTATTCATCTCTTTGAAAAGAGCTGCATTCCACAGCACTCTGGCTCGCATGCTCTAATATAGTATCTGTTTAGGAAAATGTGACTAGCATAACCAGCTATGCAATGATCACATCTGCTAATCCTTTGCTGCTCAAGTAATCATCTTCATTTGCAAAAAGCTTTATACTATTTTCAGTGCAGGCAAAGCAGAGCTCAATGCTCCAAACCTCTCACAGCTGATGAGGGAAGCCTTGCCTTAACTTTCCCACTACAGCAGGGTATATTGATGCACAGATCTTACTTCTGAAGGCAGGTAGAATTACTTTAGATAGCTCAGAAAGGTACAAAATGGACAGAGGAAAGGTTTGTGGCTATCAGTTTTACCATACTCGGTGATGCTTGTAGCTTTATTACATTTGCACAGCTTAAATAGCGCTGCTTGTTTGACCACAGCTGCTTTGCAGTGCTGTTTCATCATGTACTTTCACACACATACACACACAACCCAAACTTCACAGTTCAAAAACACCAGCTGAAAGCTTGCCTTGCCTCTCTGAGAAGTAAACACCTGATGGCCTGGGATGGCTTCTGAACTCAGCCCCACTCCAGCTCCAGAGAGTTACTCTGGACTGGCACAAGCATGAGGTGCCAACTCAGCCATGTGCAGATTTGTGTTTTAGGGATTCCCTCTGTCAGAGAGGAAGGTGGGGTTGGCACATGTGTTCCCACATTGTAAGAGCAGATCTCAGATGCCAAAGTGCTAGAGGGAGAGTGGAGTGATGAGGGTATGTGCCCCAGTAACTTCATACAACAGCCCCAGCTCCACAGCAGATGTGATACAACCATCACACAATGAAAACACTTCTCTGCCCTCGATACCACAAGCAGCCCTCTGGCAGGAAAGTATATAAATGTTTGACAGCCAGGTTTTAACTGCTGCAAACACTGTACACCTTTTTTGGTGGATAGTTCCTATGAATGCTTGCCTGCCTGTTCAGCTGTCTTCTCACTGCTGCTTCTCTTTGTGCAGCCTTGGCCAATGCCAGAGCTTGGGTGTGCCCAGCATTCTAACATCTTCCCTGTTGCAGTATAGATGTGTCTTGCCTGTTACCATGAATTTGAGGGTACCTCACTGCTGGCTGGCTCTCCTAGAAGAGCTGCACACCCTCGTTCAAGTGGCAGGCGTGTAGGACAGGACTCAGTAATACATCTCTTAAGTACTTTGCTCTTCGAATTCATGGGCAGCCCCTACTGATTTCACCCCACATCTGCCACACTACATCCCCTGTGGCCCATGGCTAGTAATTCTAGTAAACTGACCTAGCTTTGAAGAAGTCCTATAGCTCTGAAAATGTAGTGAGTAACCCAGGCCATACCCACCAGGGCTGTCAGGGCACTGCCTCCCCTCATTCAGCAAACTCTGGAGAAGCAAGAACCTTCGTTGTATCTCTTTTGTACTAGCTGTGCCCAAATTTTAAGACAGACATTTCTTCATACAGTCTAGAGTGATATCAGAATATTAAAATTTGAAGGGTTTTAGCCTTATAAAATGCCTAACAAGCACGCCAGACCCCTCTAGTTCAGACATAATAATCAATAGTCACAGTAGCAAAAAAATGACTTCCCTGTCCACATACAATCCGCCTAAAAGTTTGCAGTAACTGTGGAAACAAAAGATTGGCATAATTTTGATCTCTTCACTCTCAAATTAAACAACCCATAGGAGCAAATTATTTCTCCTAAACCAGCCATAATTAATTGACTCACAGATCCATCTGAACTAGAATTTGGTCAGTCATTCCAATACTTTATAATTTCCCTTCCCATTTTTCTATTCCCAAATGCAAAACCCCGTCCTCCTTCTAAAATTAGAATTGCTAAACTTCTGTGATGGACAGTATTTTGTCCTAGTTTCACTAAGACACTTCGGTTTCTGTGGTCTTTAGCAATCGAAGCAGGCAAGCATTTAAAACTCTGAGAAAGCCTTTTGCTGCAGATTCTTTTTCTAATCAATTGGGTTTAGATATTGGGTTTTATATCTATTTTTCACATCATTTTAGAGATCCTTCTGAGTCTCAAAAGCCTATACTGTTGATCTCATAGAAGCCACCTATATTTACTCATAGGTGAGTTAAAATACAGTTCTGCTATCACTTGGAAAAACTGGTATGAGACTGTCTGCAATGATGAGGAGTTCTCTACTCAAGGGCAATATTCCCAATGTGGTCTACCCTCTAGCAAACACAGGAAGAGTTGCCTTCTGTGCTGCAACCAGTATCACTGCACAACATGCTCAAAGCGTCTGCTAAGTTTGGCAAAGTACTGACCTACTGAGAAGCACTGGAAAGATCACATGGCAAGTCAATGTGGGGTGACAGAGCACTGAAACAGGCTGCCCAGAGAGGCTGTTGGAGTATCTGTCTCTGAAGACACTGAAAACCCAGCTGGATGTGTTCCTATGTGATCTGCTCCAAGTATTCCTACTCTAGCAGAGGGAGTTGGACTAGATCATCTTCAGAGGTCCCTTCCAACCCCTATCATTCTGTGATTCTGTTAAATTGAATTTCAGAAGATTTTATGTTTCTCCTCTAGATGCAGAAAATGCAGGTATCTTTGGAAAGCACCTCCTTCTTTGTACCTTTGTATCTTTCTACAGTGATAGCCCCACCTTGGGCACAGATATTTCCTGCCTGAGAAGCACCATCCCCCAGGACTGGAGAGTGTACACCTCATGAGAGCTTGACAGAGAGCAAAGAGATCTGATGACACTGATTTTCTTTCCAGTTGCCTGAACTGTTCCTTCCCCACTTAAACACATCTTACTTGTCCTAGGTTGAGGTTTTCTTGAAGCAGCACTTTGTATTGGGTCCAAGACTTCTTGAAGCCAACAGGACTTGTTCCACTCATTCAAATAAGCTTAGATTAAGTCATTTACAAAGGATGACTCTTAAGGAGTTTTTAAAAATTGTTTTCTTTGTTCAAGCCTGTAAATGTTGGTATTGGATTTATTTATCCCACTGCAGAGACAGATACATAGCCTGAATAAAAGAGTCATTTGATAAGAAAGTTTTGTGGACAACAAGTATCTAAAAGGTCCCATTCCAGCAGAAGTCATGGGTTTGATAGGTGCCTACTAAAGCAGTTGTCTGGTCTGCTCTACACAGGAGATCAGACTAGACAATCAAGAGTCCCTCTTGAAGCTAAAATCTGTGAACTTTCAAGAGTTGTTCAGTTTCCAGATTCTTCCGTGTTTAATCTCGTTATGTCTACGTTCATTGCATGAAATCTGTCAACTGTGATGATGGTGTAACTGAAAAGATGCACAATCATTTCTTCATCAGGCAGCCTGGTGCCCCAGAAATAAGAACCACTGTAACCCGTCCTGGCTACTTGAACCAGCCATTATCCCAAAGGACTATTTAATATTTGTATTATGATGTCTCTGTCTCAGATCTGTCTGTTCTCCTCATCATGTCCTCTATACATTTGCCACATGTTGGAATGAAGGTATACACCTTTCCATGAAGCTGTGGTCACCCAGCTCAGTCAGCTCACATTTCTGCAGATGTTTTGTGATCTCATCACGTACTAACATTCCTAGGAGTTAGCCTGACTGTAGGTCAGAATTACTGCTTAAATTTCCCTGTTTCTCTCCCAGCCCATTTTGGAGGAATTTGATTAGATTGATTTCTATCCAGCCCCTAGCTACACTTCTCCCCACATTCCTCTCTAAGGAGCTACTAATTCTGGAAGCAGATTTTTTCCCCAGTGTCTTTCAGCTATCACAGAGGTGTAAGTCAACAAATCCTCTTTATTGATTTGCTACATGCAGAATAGACTCTTCAGTCATTACCAGGGTGGATACGTGGACACTTTATGAGTCTCTAGGATACTTTTATGATGATTTGCGTTGTCCTTGTTTCAGTACACATGTGCAATCTTTCCCATTTATTAGCCTGACGACTATAGTGAATCAAGGTGCAACCTCAGCGATTGCTCATGCAATTTCTGTGCACAGAATTTTAAAATCGGGCCCAAATTCGCCATCAGCAGCTTGCCTTATGTTACCATCTCTCTTGAAAGCTACCAATTTTATCCACATGTACTTTGTGAAATTGGTGCCTAATGCAATGTGACCATAACAGGAAATCAGCTAAACGTCCTCCAGACATGATTCTAGTTCTGTAATGTGATGAAGGCCACAAGGTATGTATGCTGAAGTGCAATTCTGAGGATCTTCAGAAATATTGTGGCATGTAAACAGAGCGCTAACATAGAGTTTTTAAATACCTAAGTTCCTTTTCATGAGTGGGAGATAGTTTGAAAGTAAAGACAATCAGTTAATGAAACAAAAGGCCATTCTGTTAAATTGTTTGGATGCTCATAAACTTATGAAGAATGCATGCATCATGCTTATTCATGCTTCAGTATTTTTGCAGCCACTTGATTTACAGTCCAAATCTAGGGTTTATGGCTTGTTTACTTTCTCCTGCAACTCTAAACTGAAAGAGAACCTTTGCAAGCATGTGGCTCCTTTCAGACAAGCTCAGAAAGAGACAGTATAAATCTTCCTCTTTCTCATTACTTGGCATCTTAACTATCACAAATGTGGGGAATACCTGCAAAGTGCAAATACTTTGGACTACCAGCTACTAAGTTCCTCTTGCTGGTCTACAGGTGTGGGATTCTTTTTTTTTTTTCCTTATGGCTGTATGATTTTTGTCCCTCGGTGTTGGAACTGAGGCATTGTACCTTGGAACAGGAGTGTCATTGTTCCACTTCATGTGAACAACTGAACAAGGCAAAAGAAGTGACAGTTGTAATGCAGGGTTCTCCATCCCCTGAACTCCACGTGCGCATTTGGGAATAGTACTACAGTGAAACTAAAGCACCCTAGCCCTTCAGAAGCAATTTTATCAAAGTGGACTGACTTGCAGCATACTCAGTGACTGAAATGAAAATACTGCATACCCACCCATACAGCTTCTTCTACTGCTCCCATCACAGACACATTTGGGAGCTTTTATTCATGGGAAACCAGCTAAGTGTGTCAGAGAGATAAGAAGCATTCTTAATATCTAGTATTATATGTTTTTTTCCAAGGGGGGTGACCGATGGTTTCAGCAGCTATGTCATTTTCCCCTGAATGTTTTCAACAGGAAATAGAAACACTCAGCTTCAGCACGGGCTGTGTGATACAACCGAGCCTTGGCCACATTCCAGTCTGATCCTGGAATCCCAGCAGCTGATTGCCCTCCCAGTCAAAACGTATTTTCTCTCCCACTGTATTTTCTTGGGGCTCAGACCTACAAGGTGCAGTGTCTTTTAGCTAGGCGCAAGGAAAGCCTGGAGTCTTTTCTTAACAGAAAGCACACCTGAAGTCGCCTGGGAGTCTTGTCGCCTGGGCTGGCACATACCCTAGCATGCTGGAGCTGGAGTGACCATCAGCTCATAGGAACAAGCCCTTATCCACGTCTCAGCATTTCAGTAGAAACAAAGTAAGGCTCCCAGAAAAGATTTGTCACGTTTCCAGAAGTGCCGAACTCCCTTATTCTGTCCTTTGCCCTAAACTGCAGCTTGGAATTCATTGTTCTTTCTCCCTAAATATCTAAGATGTGAACTAAACAAAGGTTTTGCAGTATGTTTTCAGCTGGAACATGTTAGATAAAGGAAATACTATACATTACAGTACAATCATGCCACACTATTGTGATTGTGTAGCTGGTAACTTGTCAGCCAGCTTGCAAATGCAGCTGAAAGCTCTTTTTTAAGTAGGAAAAGGAAAGCAACAGTTATTAAACATGAGCAGTCACTAAAGATTCGGGACTTACCCTGAGTCATCCCTGGCTCCCTTGTCTCCTGCTGATGTTTTCATCATTACAGCAAACTTTAAGACACTTTCTGTTTCACAGTGGCTTTAGAGTTCCTTGGTAAAGAAAGCAATTCCTTTCCATCGCTGAGCAGAACCTCCACATCCTTAGGTTTTGTACTGAAGATGATATTTCAAGGAGCAGCAGGGGGAGGATGTTTAAAACCAGCTCCAGGCTCAATAGTATCGGAGGGCAGAGGACTAAACAAGCACTGAAATGAAAGCAAACTACCAAGAAGGTCTGATTTTAGCCTCTCTTATTTCTACTTCCTGTATTTATATGAACGGGGGATTTCAGGAAGAGGCAGTCTTTGGTGGTCAAGGCTGTGTGTGTGTGTGTGTGCGCGCATGTGTTATAAAGCCATATTTAGTAGTGAAGGCAGGTTAACCTTATTAGAAAGAAGGGCCTGAGCCTGTCACAAAATTAAAGTTTTGGGGGAAATTCTTTCACAGGTATATAAGGAGGCAACAGAGCATGGTGAACTTTGTAAAGGATTTTATAAGGCAGCAAAGCAGTAAGTCTCCCGTCTGCAAATTCCTGAAGCATGTGTATTTCTATTCCTTGAGTAACTGGAACCAGATGGAGCTTGGAAACCTTTATATTTACACAGGACCTGAGAAAATGAAATGTCTAACACTGGCAGAAGGCAGCTTTGTGGAAAAAAAAATAAAAGAGTCCCAGCTAAAGCAAAATCTAATGACAGCTAGTAAACGAACAGCTATCTGTGCTGTGAAGCTTCAGTGTAAGAGCACATCTGACCTGGAGTTATTTAAGTGGTCGAGTATGTTTGCTGTACTGGAAACTTGCCTGAATATAGACAGGCTGTGGAGGCTGGGGACTGACAGATGTGCTGTTAGACAGGGCTGGTGGCACTCCTATTTGGAATCCTATCCAGAAATATTTGATATTAGGAGAACACATAATGGAAAAAATAAGGTGGAATTATGAAGCAGAAGCAGAGAAAAAACAATTGCATGGAATGGAGAGGAATAAATCTTTTATCCTTAGAAGGAATTTCCCAGCTTTCTAAGAATAAGTGGACTGCCATACAGCCCAGTGGAAACGACAGGCAGCTGCCAGTGCATGTGCATGAGGGAAAGTAGACCTCAGTGTAGAACAAAGTGCCAAAGCTGCTGGCACTGAACTAGGGAGAGTCACAGGGACCCTTATGATCATCAAGTCACACCTTCTTGTGTAACACAAGACAAACTTTTCTCAGGGATTTTTTAATCAAGCCTGTAATTTCATTAGAAAATTTATCTTCTGGCTTTTAGGAGGATTTCTCTTAGAAAATCAAAAAGTCTGACTAAAAGGCTGCATGATAGAAAATTCACCATCCTTCTGTGTAAGGTGTCTTAGTGCTTAATTGCTGGTATTGCTTAAATTCACACCTGTTTTTTTGCTTTGATTTGTATAGTTTTACATTTTCAGCTACTATATCTCAGAACGCTCTTTCCTACCAAATTAAGGAGGTCTTTTCTCCAACTCATGTTGTCATTTTCAGATGATGATGAACTCACTCAGTGAAGAACTTAGCCCTCTCAAACAAACTGGTTGGACGAGATTCCCTTATCTCTCACTGCAGGCTTAGACCTCAGCTCTGAATGCTTCTGTTGGTTCTGATCACAGAGGTCCAAGTGAAAACATGCTCTAGGTTTGTTCACCAGCTCGGCACCTTTGAAGTGCACCTTGGGAATTAGCATAAGAAAAATGTCCTAGGTGCACTGCACAAATTCAACTCTACCCCAGGTTTTCTCTTCCCTCCACTGCAATTCGACAGGCACCAGATCCACTCGGAGTATACTCCCGCCCTGGTGCGAGGTAAGTTTGCCGAGACAAAAAACTGTGACGGTGTGCTGCTCTGCATCGACTTGCCCAGACAGGAGAAATCTGTGTTCACATAAATGTGCAGCCATCCTGGGCAAAGACCTAAGATTTTGCAAATGCAGAACATCAGTTTTCACATTGCGTTAGACATTTCTGAAGATGTTGTTAGGCAAGAAGAAACAGGAGCACTAAAACTACTAAAAAGACGCAGTTAAAAAATTGCAAAAATACAAAATACAAAAAGCGACTATTGCTGTGCTCTTTCAGGTTCATAAGATTTGAGAGAAACTAATTGTTTGGTTCTTTGTGAAATCTTTCACACTATTTACAATTTAAAGAATGCAGAGTTTCAGGAATTTGAAGTTTTTACACTAGTTTTGCTATAGATATTGTCCAAACTTCATGAAAAAAATCTTCTATTTTTCTGCACAACATTTAATATTCCTGTAACATAGTTAAGTATTTCTGTAAAATATATAAAATATGAAGACAAATTTTAACGTAAGAAATTTTCTCTAAGCTTTGCTGAGGGTTTTTTAAGCTAGAATTTTGACAGGTTTGGAATGTGATGTTCTGTTCTAGTATCAGGCTTTGGAAGTAAACAATTATACAAAAGCCAAATGACAAAATAATATCCAGTTACCAAAAAACGCCACTTCTGTGTGGTAGATCCAAACTGAAAGGGAAAATACTTGTCTTTTCTAGGACTGATTCACCCTTTCCATCTGAAGCCACAGCATGTTGCAGGCATTTTTTTTATTTTTATGCTGCTGAGTTGAAAAGGTTTAAAAACTGCCTACAGGGAAGCCCTTAAGTACAATAAGCACTTTGGCTCTAATAAAGTCCTTTCAGTTTACACACAGATTATATGACAGTTCCGTTTACATATAGTAGGAAGCAGCTGCATCAGTAATACGGCATATGATAAGAGCCATAGGAACTGTCATGCCTATTGTATCACTAATCCATAAGATTATGTGCCTTTTATAGAGCCTATTGTATAACAGATCATGATGGGTCACCATATCAAACCTATGGGGGATTAAAAGAGCTACTTTCCACATTCAGATTTTGATTTTTAGAAGTTAATTCTATGCGTAAGGAGGAATTTTTTCCTTTTCCCCATATTAGACAGTTAGCCTAGCATACACCAGAGAATGAACCCTTATGCAAAAGTTAAACACTGCAGGATACCCCTTTTCTTCACCAGGACTCTTCTGTAGATGCACAAAGCCCACAGTGGCTAATGACAGGTTTATACAGCAACAGGATTCCAACAGCATGCACTGTGGTTAAGGAAAATAAGGTCAAACTTTGTTTTAACTTTCATCTTCTCATAGTAGTGTCTAAAAGTATTCATGAGAAGATTCTTGTCTAACGAAATTGTTAATACACCAGCATAAGAGACAAAATTAAGTCTTAGTTCCTCTTTTTCCAAGAACTGTAGTGGAAAGCCTTTCATCTGCCCAGAACAGACTGTGCCAGAGATCCAGTCTGTACACCAGAAGTCATCGCAGGCCCTGAGGTGGACTACAGGGACACTGGAGATCGGCAGTCAAGGGTAAGAGGGACTATTCCTTTTCTTTACATTATCTCCAGAGCTTAGATAACTGGGAGAGAAGAGGAGTACCGTGTGGCTTTTGGACCTTGCTTCCATCCCCTCTAGTCAGCACCCAGTACTCAGTTACGGGTACCACTATACCATGGGATGAAGCAGCCAAAACACTCTTGGACCAGGGTATTTCTGAGATTGCCATGATTGATTCTGTATCAGAGTCTCAGGACAGCAAACTGTGTTCTCAGCAAACCACACATTTCTAGTTCCAAAAGAGCAAATCCTGCATTTCAGAACTGCTGCAAATCAAACTGATACACTAAACTAACTCACCCCAAATAATGGCTTGATCCCGGTGATACTCCCTGGAACAGATGAAAATGTGGGCCTTCTGTCATTCAGTTCAATAGGGTCCAGATTTCACCAAGAGAGTGCAGGCACATATCCTAGTTGGGTCCTGAAATTTTAGATTTTCAACAATAAACATGAGAACATTTCACGCGTTCTTATAATCTGAGAAAAGACCAGCAAACACTCTAGTTGTTTATATAATTTATTGATAGTGTACATATTTTTTATAGTGCATTACAATACTGACTGCTATAACCTTTTGTAAATGCTGAATTAACTATTTTTTTTAATTTTCACAACAAAAATAATCAAATATCATGCCAACATTTTGTAACAAATTATCACATTAAATCCATTTGGATTTCATGACATATTTATCTGTACAAAGGACCCCATATCACAGAGCATTCACAGTGCATAAGGTCACAGTCATTGAAAAAATAAATAACATCATAAATAGATTTCTGTTATTTACAGTTTACAAACCCATCCCTTTCAGTTTTCCAAGTAAGCAGTTCTACAAAGTCTTAATAATATTTGAAGAGGTATTGCACCTCCTAATGGTGCACTGCAAATGCCTGCAAGTATGAAACAGGGAATTTTAAAAGGTTCAGAAGCTGAACCTTCAGTGATCATAAACTATTTCAAATACTTTCTTGCAATGGAGGAGATAGTGGGAGCCAAATTGTACTCTCAGTTCCAGTGATATAAATTAGTGCCAACTACCAGGTCATTAATGACCACTGGCAGCACTGCCAAGAATGTGAAGGCAAGAATTTGCTCATAACTTCGCTGCAGTTTCAGCCATTTGAAATACAGATGCTGCTGGGAAGCAGATTTACATGTGTTCTTTGCATACACAACTGGGATATGGATGAAGGCCATAATCTTGCTGTAAAAACCCTCTGAAAGGAAGCATCTCAACTGGGATTAGTCTTTCTAGACATTACACCTGTCTGGTTTTGATATATCCTGATACCTTTAGATTTTGTCACTATTCCCTGCTGCTATAAATCAAATTTTATATTTGCATTTCAAGATCAACTCAGCAATAAGATGGCAATGACCATTTACATTCTTTGTGCAAGTAAAAAAAAATAGATGGAATTAAATTCATACTGGTAATGCTCATAAGAAAATATCCATATGGCATTAGTTTCCCACAATCATTCATTTCTTTCAGACAGTGTGCTGTATGTCAGAAGTACAGTAACAAGCAGGACAACATGACAGACAAATTGCCACAATCACTACCCATCTCAGCCTGTGGAGAAGGAGCTGCATGTATCTCACATTTCAGGACAGGCATGTATAGGATTTTGAAGCTTCCTCTGGGGAGAAAATAACAGGACCCAACACAGGGAGAAATGTGAGAAAATTTTAGGCTCGAGTTATTCAAAAGGAGGTTTTTAACCATGTACACGGTAGGTCAGAAACTGGAATGCACATGTTAGTTGAATGACATTCTTCTCTTCAACAGAACGTTGATCACTTGCATACAGAGTTTTCAGAATAGTTCAAGGGAATACAGAGTTGGTACAGAGTTGCTGGATCTAAATGCTGTCATTTACCCGTGTAATCATCATATAAATCTCACCACCCAACAAAATCAAAAATCTAGAGTTTAGACTCAAAGAAGAAGAATGGATATTGTGTAGTAAATGCATGAGCTGCAGAAGTTTTCTTCTGAGTACTTAAAAACAAAAAACTGAGAGATCCAAGACTTGCAATGATGTAACAGTATGCTCAAAGGTGATGCATTTCAATTAGGAAGATTCTTTGGTTTCACCTGGCTATCAGTGTTATTTTAGTGTCTGTTCTGTATTACACTAGGACTGATCTTTCCTTGGCATGAATAATCAGGCAGTATTTAAACAGCTTAAAACACTCTATCAGAACAATCTAATTGTAGGACACAAACAAATGGCGTTACAACTGCAAGAAATCCAAGAAAGACAGACAACAAAACTCACACGAGGGATTTGTGCAACTAGAGCAAACATGTAACAGACACAAGGATGTGTAATTAAAGCACAGTCACAAAGGAAATCAAAGACAGAAGGGAATCTTGTCTATAATTGCTAAGTAATAGACAAGTAAAGACCTTTTCCATTTGTTTACATGTTGATAAAATGTTTACAAATATAATCTAAACCCAGAAACTAATGTTTGTTACACCTGCAGCAAGCATATAAAAATAAAATAAAATTGGCACACCAATGACTGAGCCAGGAGAAAGACGATTGACTATGCTGTACTTGTTCAGAAGACTCAAGGTATTCTTCCAGGTTAGACTTCAGCCCAGAGAGCAGCCCTTAGATCATCAAATAGTTACTAAGAGAACCATAACTGTAGCTTTGTAGACTTAAGACATTGTAGACCCTGAGCCTGAAAGCTTTACTCAAGCAATACTTCATAATGCAGTACAATTCTTATAGTAGAAAAATGGAATCAAACACTGCTGAACTCAAAGGAAAATCTCCCACTCGCTCCCTACGGACAGGGTGGCACTCCATGGGTCTACGTGGGACGGTGCTACTCCAGTGGAACTGCAGTGGGAAACTGCTGCTAAAAGCTCTCCTTGGCCAGCCGGAATTCAGTTTTGATCCTGCTTGTACACCAGGGCAGATGCACAGTTTTGAAGTCTGAGACAAGGAACCAGTTCTCTTATTTATAAGAGTGGAAATCCAAAGGGGTATCTGCAAAGCAGAAGTCCACAGATTCTGGCCAAACCTTTTAATTTGAGAAAGAAATAAAATCTTTAGACTACAAACACAATAAAATATGAAAAGATCTGAATATGATAAAAACCCCTGAAACCATGCTCCGCTGCCATCTTAGGATACAATCCAGCAAGGCACTTGGATATATGCTTAGCTTTAAGCATGGAATCAATTCTACTAAAGTTAAGCTTTGCTGGATATGGGCAATCTTCTTCTGAGTTGTATTAGTTTTCAGTGTTAGTACGCTGGCAGTTTTCAGATCACAGTAACAGTTTTCCCTCTCACATCCAGCAGCCTCCTTTTCACTCAAGCTGAACATTAACTTACACAACATGGTAAACACACATTCCAAACTCAGCCAGCTAACTTTTGCAACAGTTAGTGCAACAATTTTACAGACACAATCTGAACAGCTGCCATACAGAACTGTACTAATTGCAGAGAGCCAAGCACAAATCTCTCCTTTTCTTGACGGGAAAATGGCAAAATTTGTAGTGGCTTCCTGACCACATGAGCAAATTATTATTTTTTTTTGTATACATGTGAAAGGCACTAGTCTGCTATTACTCAGCAACAGCCTCCTGAATTACTGATACATTCTGATGTGGGTTTATCTGTTGTACAACAATTTGTCAATCAGACCTTTCTCGGGCCATTCAGTTTATCTGCATGGCTTGGTCTGTAACTGCCACATTTATTTATTTTAGCATATGGATAGTGACTAGTAGGGACTCTTTAAACTACTTCATGTGATTATGTGCCATCAAGGCCCTGATACAGCATCTAATAATTCTTTGGCAAACAATACATCCCTGGTCATGTGGAAGTGTCAGAATCTTGCTAATGTTATTTATAATGACAAGTGGGGCGTGATACCCATCTCACAGCAGAAAATGCATACGAGACCAAGTCATGAAATGCAGCATTGGAATTCACCATAAATTGTCCTGAAGTGAGTTTGCATATTAGGGAGGGCTATAGATGACAGGACTGGCTGTGCGATTTAAGGTCAGAGTTACCTTCTGAGACTTAGCTCTTGCTACAATAGAACACTGATTTTCTGGAGCAGGTGATACTCAGTTTAGGCAGAGTAATTCTAAATGATGCCTGAAGAATTCCTGGCATTAGCAAGTACAACTTCATGCATATTTAGGCATATTTGCTGCAAAACAAATTGGTGACCCTACTCTTCTAAAGCTGCCTGGTTAGAAATATGAAGGTACAGTACAATTTGCTAAGTGTGGCACTGTGAACGTTGATGCCGTCATCACTGTCAACTCAGCTGATCACCAGGCATTCAAAACTACATTTTGGAACTACTCCTCCGTAGTGTAAAAAGACATCCAAGCTGCCTGATTCTGCTCAGAAGCGGAAATGTTTGCTTGGAGACAGCTGGTTCTCCAAGCTCATCCAACAGCAGAACGCAAGGAAAACCAAATTTACTGAGCCTCTCTCACTGCTCCTTTCAGCCTGACATCTAAGCCACCACAAGATTTTCAGCCTGAAACTGTCCTTAAACTCCTTAAACACAGCAGGGCAGAGAGTAAGAGTAGACAGGGATGCTCCTACAGTGGTGCCAGCAGTATGCTGCATCTTCACGGCCTTTCTGCAACAGACGACTCATCAAGATGAATGTGAATTCCATCCCCTCAGCTCTCCACTGCGGCAAAAACGTCTTGAATGCCTAGAAATGGGGTCACCAGCATACTTGACATCAAATGTGCTTATTGTCATGCCTGCCTATTCAACAAGGCTAATAATGCTGTATTTGTTGCCATCCTTAGGACCGGCTGGTTTAACTACAGAACTACTTAATTAAGGTGAGAAACCCTAAATGGATATTAATACTGACATTTGTAACAAAGTGTAAAGCAAATACCAAATACATTGCTCTTTTTTCCTTAGGATTACATTGAAAGGATCCAATTCTTGAAAAAATTCAATGGCAGAACATTTGTACCAAAACAATTTTTAAAATATCCTTAACTGTAAACAGTATTCTGTATATGAGCTGTCTGAACAGAATTATACATCATATATGTCAAAATAAGGAACTTTCTGATTTAGTGCTTATTTGCTAAGTTTTATAGTATGTTCTCATTGACATAATAATGGGATTTTTTATATATAGTCTTAAGTGCAAAATATTAATATATTTTAAAATGCATCAACTGTTAGTTGGTAAGATTTGGTTTTGGTTTATAAAAATTAAAAAATTTTTAAAATCTACATACAAATTAACTGTGCTTCTTTAGAAACCTGTGATCATTTATATACAGCTTTAAAACATTTAGTAGCAATTCATAATAAGCTGTGTCAGTGTTTTGCAATCATATGACTGTTACAATGTTGAATGTTACCCATTTTTTTTAATACTCTGGGTCAGATTTTGCTGTCAATTATAACCAGAGTAATTCCTTACATCAGATTTATGCTGGTGGAAAGGATATCAAAACTTGGCTCCTACTGGGGATTAAAAAGAAGTGTATCACACTTCAAAACGTGTGTGCAGTCAAATCAAGGACAATATTCGTGTGACAGACTTGCTTTTTTCTAGGTGCTTCTTATCTGCACTGATCAGTGTCAGACACTCATTTTCCTTAACTTTCTGGGAATAAATGAAAAGTGGAGAAGACTACACCAGTTTCTTCACTGATTAAACAAGCTTCTTCCCCGCCCCCAACCAAATCAAATCAAATCAAATCAAATAATAATCAGGGTGGGTTTTGTTGTCAGAAAGTCTGGATTATGTTCAGATACTACTCTCAGCTGATAACAATAACCAATAGTTACTGAGCACCCAGTTGTCTTTTATTTGTTTAGTTCCTTATAAATTTACACAATGGGCTTACAAGGGCCAATGCAAAGTTCTTCTTGTGGTGTAATATTCCACAAATGTTAGTTTATATTTATGTATAGAGCATTCCTCGTTAACGGTAAAACGTATTTTTCAAGTATGAATTTCTGCATGTAATTCTCTTCTTCAGTATGCAGATACTCTGACTTTTAGTATGCATCATCACAAGTGATACAACATACAACCATTTCCTCTTCTTTCTCTGCCACGTTGTTCATGTTCATTGAAAAGAGTGATAAATATTCAACACTGCCATCAAAAACTGTCAGTGCAATTCCTCTATAAGCAGAGCACTTGAAGGGGGAAATGATGTCTTCAACAGTGCATGCCATAGTATATGCCTTGAACTTTCTGGTCCTGTAGTTGAGATATTTTGACCGAGCCAAGAAAAGTTCTGAACTTGCCTCTTATTCTTCAGCGGAAAGTAAATGTCAAAACCAAATGAATTATAAAGATTTTTCTCTCATTCTCTTGCTAACCTTGGTGGTGGTGGCTGATTGTCCCAGCAATGGGTCATTTTAGAGTTCTGCGTAAGTTCCACACAGCCTTACAACTGAGCAGCAGTATCCAAAGAGAAGGAAAATGCTTTGGTTGCTTCAAGCTAGCATGTTAAAAGAAAGTTATGCTTTCCTTCCACACAGGTAGAAGTGCTTGTTAGCTGATGAAGCAGGAACAACACTCAAATTACTGATGGAAAGAAGGTAGAGAAATTAAATGCCTCCTCGCATTTACAGCACATGAAATCAGAAGAATTTCAGTCTCTCTCCTTGTTGTGGCTTAAAGTTCTTCTCGGCACATAGGGAAGTTGACAAAGGTGAAGACATTAAACTCTATCAATATAGAGAAACACAGGAAAACAGCATAAAGAAACAACACGTAGATGCCTAATTTCCTGTCAAGTTTCCACTTATTTGCATGGATTCCAAACACCTGCAAGCAAACAAAGTGTTAGTTAATTAAGCCCCAGAGGAGACTTTCGGAACACGCGTTATAAGCTAAAAATTGAAGTCTTTTGAATTTGAGATCCTGAAGAAAGATAAAAATTTATTCTCAGTATTTTATAGATGAAAAAAGCAACATATGAAGCCTAAACTAAGAACTCAAACTCTGGCCTGACTCTCAGTTGTCCTAAGATCCTTTTACAAAATCTTAAAAGAACCCACTTTAAGTTCTTTACACAAGTGAGAAACAGGCCCCTAGATGCTCAGTTCCAGTCTGTGGTGCGTTTTCAGTACAAGGGGCACCTTCCAACCAGGCAGCACTCCTTCACTGATTCAGTATGAACTAAAGGAGTGCACTGAACTGCACGAATGCCTCTCCCTCCAGTGTTCCCCTACAGATCCTTTATGTAACTCCCAGTAGCACACCAGCACCTAATAATGTTCATTCTTTCAACAGCTTCAGAGGAGGTGCCTTTGATGTTTTGCTCAGCTCCAGAACTACGTGTAGCAAAGCAAAGAAATCCTCACGAAGACATTTACTTTCAATAGTGTTGAGCGCCTCGATTATTATTTGTTTTGCTCTAAACTCTCTGCTGAGTTTTTCTGGGAAGGTCTGTGCAAATCAGAGTATGCAGCAGAAAAAATGAGACAATAACAGATGCTTTGAACTCAGAGGATATGGCTTCTCCTATGAAAAGAGTCTTTTCAGAAAAGCATGAACAGCTAGCAGAGAAGCACATCTGCATAATCCTTCCACATTTTCCCAAAGTGCTGATTACCAACATGCATGCAGCAATATCAGATACAAATGCCTACAAAACATCTTTGTTATTTCGCAGGCACTGTGCAGTATGGCAGAACTGGGGCTAAGAAAAGAACAGAGCAGGCTCCCACAGCTTATATATCAGATGCATTAGGAAGTTAGTCACAAAGTGAACAGCCCAGGTCATTCCACCACTTTGGTCATGCACAGGTGGTGTGGGGTTTTGTACGACCTAGTCATGCAACAGTGTGAAATCTGCAGTGAAGATCCACTCCTCTACAGAGCCTCTACAGACCATCCACAGGCAATCGGTGGAAAACATTAGTACAAGTGCATATTTTTATACCTTTGGGATTTGATTCTTCCCATAGAGGGTTCCCTGGGAGTCAGCAGGATCAGACCTTAAGTACCAGCAAAATTGACTTTTGAAACAGAATTATTGCTTCACCTTAACAAGTCATGTGTTACAAGGGTAAGTGTCTTATGCTGAAAGATACTCAGCATGTCTATTCAGCATCCTGAGGTTCAGAGTCTTCACACACTAGTCATTAAGAATTTGGGCTGCAGTACTTGATTAGTCCAGGCTGGTTTTGGAAATAGAGACAAGGGCAAAGCATGATGAAGCATAACTGGGTTTTGTCCCAAGACAAAGTAGAGACAGGCCTGGGGTGCACAGCTGGACACAGGAGCACAGAAGTATTCCTGGATCCCACAATTTCAACCCTGCCACTGAAATCAGTGGGACCCACACACATCCAGCATCTCTTGCACCAAATGTCAGATTTCAGTCCTCACTGAGGACAATGGTAATGCTTCAACTCATGGTATTGCTAGAAGAATGACACTTTGCAAGAATCGAAGCTTTGGGGCTAATAAATATTTCCATTTTGTCCTTTTATAACATGTAAATACTTAACAAGTATTTTGTAAATGGAATGCTTGGAGATACTCAAATACTTACAGTAAGTGCCACTGATCCGAGCAAAAGTCCAACTGAATAGACCAGTCCTTTGCTGTTTATCCTAACCTGTGGGAATTAAGCAGATAAGAGACATTTAAAATGCTCAGCATACAGTAACTGTGGTTTGCAGATCAGAAATCAATTTACTGATTTATGGTCCACTTGTTATTTTCAATAGTGACTGACTTACACATTTTAAACTATGCAAATCCATGACATATTATAATGAAGAATGGGAAGATTAAAGAATTAAAACAAATGTATAGGTAATCCCACTTCCATAAAAAAGAAAGAAAGAAAGAAAGAAAGCAAGCAAGAAAGCAAGCAAGAAAGCAAGCAAAGAATCAACATTTATAATGGACTTAATTCTAAAAGATCCTCAGGAGTGAGAGATATGCTGTTATTCTTTTCTTAAAAGACAAAAATACTAAGGTACAGGGAGGCAGATAGGTGTGCTGGAAGCTGTGCAATGAGAAAATGACTGAGCCATAAACAGATACCCATGGCATTCTTTTTCTGCTACACAGTATACTGTACTCCAGTCGACAAGCTGGGAATAAATTGCAGCTTGTGGAAGGAGAATTCCTTCCTTAACTCCTGGTTCCTTGGCAAAGAAAGAACACTTATTTAGCAACTAATAACATGCTCAGCAAGGTGGGTTTTTCTGTGTTTTTTTGTGTGTTTTTTTTTCATTTTACTTGCATGCTTTCTTTTTAGGGTATTATTTTTTAATAAACAAAAAGAATAAATTAAAGATTTGCCAAGTATACATACAGTTGACCCATAGTCAATGGCCATGGTTTGCAAACCCCAAGGAACACCAAGGCCCACCAGAATGTCAAAGACATTGCTCCCTACTGTGTTGGATACTGCCATGTCGCCAAGGCCTGCAGAGAGACAAAAACAAACAAGAACTCTTGGGTAAAAACGAAGTATAAGACCATGTACTAGAGGAAACTAAAGGGGAATGATTGCATTGATCCAAGCCCCCTTGGACTGGCCAGAGTATCTGAGTTAATGAGACAATTTCCATAATCTTTGCATTTCTGAAAGAAGTGTGCAAAAATGTCTCACTCGCAGCTACATCCTCCTCGTGCCGTCGAGAGGCTTTAAGTGGGTGCGTGGTATCCATTCAGCGTATGAGATCAAAGCCAATTAAAAAACCAAGTCTTGTTCTAGGTAGTCTGCAGCCACAGGGAACTTGGAGATTATGCCCTGGATTTAGTATGTGGCCTTTATCTCATGTGAATGATGAAAAGTGATCCTGAAAAGAACCCAACCAAATGGTAGTCAAAGATACTAATCACTTTTGTGGGGCTCGATCAGCAATAATTTCACTCCAGACACAATAAAATGCTAAAGGAAAGAACGAAAAGAATGTATGTTGGTGAAGTCCCTAGGCATTGCTCGAAATCTGCTCCTAATGTTCATCACTGGCTGGCATCTCATTCTACAACCAGCGTCAATGGATGTGAGGAAGGCAGAATTCTTCTCCGCCCCTACTAATTTCCCTTAGGCACTGGCCTAACTATTGAATCACTTCCCCCAAGTGAATACTGGAAAGGAAGAGGAACTCTGATATAAACAGGACATGTCCCGCAAATACTTTGAGAATGCACAGAGTGGAGGCAGACACTACCACACCAGTAGCATCCTCTTGCAGGAAGCAGCTGAGAGAAAAGTTATGCTTTGGATCCATATTATGGCAGTGTCCATCTCTACTTTTTAGATATTTGTCTGCAATCTGTCAGCACACATCTGTCTTGAATCTAAGTAGCACAAATTGCCTGTATTGTCTTTGAGAGAATGGGGCTGCTTTTTGTCAAGCTACTGCTTACCTTCACTTTCAGAGGAAACAACCTCTACAGTAGTTTTGCCTAATACTAAAGAAAAAATAATTTATAGAAGCAGTCTGTTCATATAAAAATGTAACTTGTTTTCCTTCTTCTGCAAAACTCACTTTAGTACTACACATGGAAAACAGGTTTAGTAGGTAGGTGGTTCCATAAGAATCCTGAATAATTCTTTTGCACTGCTTTTTGTGCAATTTTCCTGCACAAAACAAATAATACAACTTGGAAAATTAAGTGTTTTAACCATATAATTCTTTTCAATCAAGTCACATGTAACAGCACTAGCTCAAACTACAAAGGTGGGTCTTCTGAGTACTTAAATTTATCACTTCAAGACCCTTGTTTGCCCAATAATGTGTGCTGGAGATCTCATTAGCTGGAAAAAAAACAAAAGCTATGGGAATTGGAAGAGTGGGAAAGAATACAATTAGGACCTTTTCCTTATTCTACTGCAGTACTGGAGATCACACTGTCAAGTTTAATGTTTTTCAACAACAGGAAGAGATGTGACTATAGGTGTTTCTCGGATAACAAAAGGAAAAGGAAAGAACCTTAATCAAAACTTAAAGCCTTTGACAGTTTCAGTTGGAAAGCTGAGGAGGACATGGCTGACATTCATCTAAACCTCCTTCCAGTGTGGCTAGTCATATGTCCCAGTGGGAAAGAGATCTGTGCATTTGGACGGGAAGTATGTCTGGAGCAACATCACTTCTGCCAGATCCTCTTAAACCTCATTTCCCTGGGTTCAAGAGGTCTTCTAGAAATCAGTACAATTCTTACACGGACAAGTGCTGGTCAGCATGTATTCTTCAATGCAGCTTTTTAGTAGATGATATTCCAGCTTTGTCTACTAATTTTATCTTTTTATCCTGACTGTTATATACCATGCATGGGATATATGAGTATTGAATGACCTTCTAGAATGCTAGGGTGTGCCTGGTCCCAATAAGCAAAAGATAACAGGACAGGGATTATTTTTTTTTGGTTCACGATAATTAGCAAAGTGTTTTGGCTTCTAATGAAGCTCTGAAACAGTAAAAAAAAAACAAAAGAAAAAAAATTCTTTGAGAATTTATGTGTACAGAGAAAGCAGATCACAGAATGTACGTAAGATTGCAGTTATGCTTCAGCATAGTACCTTGTCTTGCTACTATTAAGCTGGCCATGCAGTCTGGGACGCTTGTTCCCGCAGCTAGGAAAGTAATGCCCATGATCACATCTGGTATCCCAAGGGTGTATCCAATCACGGTCACCTGAACAGTGAGGAAAATAGATTAACCTATCAAATATGAAAAGTCTCCTCATTCCAATACAGTTGTGGCACACTCTTAACTTTGATTTCTGGTGTGGACCAGAAGAGGATTAGACTTGGGATACTTATCTATTTCTGCAAGCTAAATAATTGCAGAGTTCAGCCTAAAACCAACCCTGTGAAAAGGAGAATTACTGTGGGTCATATTACTCAACATTTTATGGGCAAACAAAAAGCTCAATTTTCTGTAATTCTAAGAGGACATACTGATCTTTTAAGAAGGAACACAGACATAATCCAACCTGTGGGCTTTATTTATTCCCAAGAATGGCAAGATTCTTACTGGTTCTATTCTCAGAAGGACTGCAACCAATTTATATTGTAATATAGGGGCAGAGATATAAAAAACTTGTTTTATTTCAGCACATGAAGAAGGTGGCAGTTTCTTGCATGACTTCTGATATAATCCCAAAGTGAGCAAGGCTGGTTATATTGTCCCCTGATAGTCCAGATGCAGCTTTAAGAGAGCTTAAGGAATGGCTGAAGCTTGTAGTAAAGCTCTTAGAAAAGCCAGGGAACTGTATTTAGCTGGAACAGGCTGAAAAAGCATCAAGCAAAAAGGCTGAACAGGCAGCTGAAAAGGAAAGAGCCTTGTGAGAGTGACAAGACTGAATCAGGGACAGGCAGCTGCTTCCCTGCTGAGATTGCTAAGGGTGGAAGTCTTCAAGGCTCTGCGCTGTTTTCTTGAAATAGTTGCCAGTCTTTTACATGAGGAAAACTGGACTGTTCTCCAAAGAAAATGTTTATTTCAGGAACCCACCCAAAAACCTTATTCTCAGGGGCAAGCTGTGACTCAGAAATAGAAGTGAGCATGATTCTCCTGCTGCAGGTGGTAAGGGGATATTAAGGTCTGGCTGCCTCTTAAAATAAGCTGTGCTGTAACCTTGGTGAGTACCTCTCTCCGTTGTGAAGGGGATATCTACAAATGGAACCAAGGTGTAGAGCGTGGCCTTGCAAAGGACATATGGTGCGAAACAAATGTGTAGCTTTGGCACCATTATGCCAGGCAGAATGAGGGACTGGCACAAGAATTTCTCCAACACAGTCTATGTTAAGAGAAAATGGGATTACTTTACAATGCAAAACTTACTGATTAAGTTGGAAAAAGCATACGGAAAACACAATTGTGAAAGGAAACATAAATAAAAAGCCGTTCAGAAATGCCAAACATATTTAAGGAAGGTAGAGATGTTCTCCACCCAAAAAAGATTTTGCAGGTAAAAAGCTCATGAACAAAAATCCTTCCACATGCAGGACTAGACGAGTGTGTGCATACATATATACACACACACATATATATATGTATGACTATGAGTGTATATATGTGAGAATATGTATATATTCCAGTATGAAACCAGCTGAAGGTTTCTTCACTGTATTTTCCTTTAAAAGTAAAAATGGACATACGAATTCTTCAGCAGCGCATCTTACCAATTTTCCAGTTATAGGTACATACAACCTTTTGATTTTCCATCTTTTAGTGAAGAAACAGGTAACTTTCTATACCTCAAAAGTATGGCTAATTCTTCCATCACAGAAACTATTTGAACTATCCTACTCTTTTCTGAGACAAAACATCAACTTGAGAAAGTGAAAGAAGGTAAGAAAAAAACCCACTAGCAACTTATCCAAACCTTCAAGTAAGCATCCTCCTGAATCAACAACAATTTACAGATCTACACCTGATATATTGCTTCTCACAGATCACAATACTCCTCATGAAGAAGGATTTTCTTGCATTATTCCAGTCAACTTGAAGTGCTTTACACCACTTCTTAGCTCTCAAATTGTGCCATCAATCTGCTTTTTATATATGTTTCATTATCAGACCCTGTAGCCAAATTTCTAAAGGCGTCTCAGCTTCCGAGAGTTTAACATATTAATTTAAACTCCCTTTCACCAGTAGGATGTGAATATCCACATTCTCTCAAAAATCAAGCTGGCACCTTTCTGTACTCTATTGGGCCCTATACAGTAAAGGCCCAGTTACCTGTGCAGAAAGGAGTGGCAGAAAGCTACAATTATATTAATTAGAGTACGAGCTGAAGAGACTGGTCTGCAATTACATGCCTTTCTTTAACAAACACACAAAAGATCTATTATCTATTTTGAGATGCACATTTCACTCACTATGGGAAGTCAGATGCTACAGACACTTACCATCCACACCATGAAGTAGGAGAACAAGGCGATCCACAGAGTGGAAAAGACGAATGTGACCATAAACCACTTCTCCCACCGTGGTTTGCTGCAGTTGGGAATGGTGCAAAAGAGCACTAATATCAACGGCCACGTCAAAATCCATTTAATTTTGTTCATTCTTCCACCTGCAGGACAAAGAAATGAAAGAACCCATTTGGCTTTCCCATCACTATCCTATGCCCAGTTGCACCTCTCTGAACACAGCAAATGATCCCAGAAAGATGTTTACAACTGGGCATGTCAGCTCATTTTCCAGTATACCTTTCTTCTACACTTGGTCTCATCACTCTCAGCTAAGTTCTGTATGCACAGCCAGAATCCTATAGTTAAGCCTGCCAAGGTCTATGTAAATCCATGAAAGAAATACGATTATTTAAAAACATGGCTGATTTTAAAAATAAAATTAACAGACAGGTTTGTTGCTCTTTCAAACACCTGTATTACTATTAATGCAATATTAAAAAAAACAATAAAACCAAACAACCAAAAAAACATGCCCCCCCTCACCTTTTGAAAAGATGGAAATCCCTGTAGTGAAAATAACCTGTTACCTGCTGCACAGCAACAGAAAATACTTTCACAGAGAACAGACACATAGACCCATCCTATGAACATGATAAGCTTGTTTCACATCTCACCCTGAGATGGTCTCATCCTCTATAAATAGAAATTGAAGATACTGACTTCTCCCGTACAGCTCTCCAATATCAACTGGTGAGAAATCTGGAGAACTCTCATTATTGAAGAGACATACATATCTTTTAAATTTTTTAAAAATGTAAAGTATTGTAATCATTCACATAAATCTCACAAGATAAAATCAAAATAATTTATAACTGGGAAAAAAATAAATGGGGCACTTATATTTTTATGTTTTATGACATATCCTGCAAGTAGGATTATAAATTTGCTTTCCAGGCTAAACCAGAGTACCACAACTACCAACACACTGGCTTTTGTTTGGGTTTTCTTCACATTGTTTTACAATTATGTTTGTAAGGACTTCTATCATTAACTGATAATGACATATAGGAGATCTAACAAAATACCCCATTTTGAATAAAACGGTTGATCACATTGAAGAAATTCATTCCAGTGAAGTTACTCAACTAAATTTTAACACGCAAATAATAATCAGTAAAAGCTCTTATCAATTTCACTGGGAATTGTCTTTCAGCAAAGACATTGGGATTTAGGATTTCTTTAACAGCCCTTTTTCTCAGTGAATTTAATTAGATTGGAATGTGTCCTCTGGACCAATGTGCACCAAATGCAATCAAATTAAACATTAAACATTTAAAAATTAATAATACTTTTGTAATTTATGAGGCTGGTTACTAGCCTAATTTAACATGGTGAGGCCAAATGCAAGTCTTTATTCATTTACTTTGGCACATACTCTAGTACTAAATTGTCTTGTTTAAGTTATAAATCAGCTCCTTAACTTGAGATTTCTTTGTGAATTCTGAGATTCCATCAACCCACCAGGAAACCTTAGACAAAACCTGGCTCTTTTTTCCCATGTACCTTGTGGCTGTGGAACTTTCTATCACATAAAACTACTTAAGTGTCCTCGGGTAAATTTTAGTTCTAGAATTCTGCGTGTAACTGAGGGTCTACTACAGATTTCACAGGAAATTCCTTTTCCTCTCTGGTTACATATATTGCTACACAGATTTTTAAAACAGTTATCTTTTATGTGTTCTGTCCAGAAAATGACGCTTGTTAGCTTAATTCAGTTAACAAGGCTGTAAATATCCTATGGTAATTTATAACTCCTCCTGTTCAATTTGTTACAGTTTGGATCTTTAGAAGACTCCTGGCTAGTTGATTTGTACTCTTTGTCTATGCAGGTCACCAAGCCTGGTTCATAGTCAAACAATTCAGCATGGCTAGACCACTAATTTCCTCAGTGTGTAATTCCAAATGCCAGGTGAGTGGGCGACTGTTTAACAGGAAAAAATTATGGATCTGATTCTGATCCGATGTGGGTGTAATCTGACTGACTCCAGTGCTGCTACACAAAGGAAATTCAGTCCCATTTCTCTTTTCAATAACATGAATAGAGGAAACAAAATTGCCTGGAGAAGAAACAGTGAATAAATAGATGCACTCAGCCTCTGCTGAGGAATATGCATCTTGTCAGGGGTCCTGTGTAACGCGCTGAACAAACGCTTAACTGTGAGAATTCACAGCGCCTTACCACTGTGCTTGCTCAGTTCCAGGAAAAACAAAATATTTATCTAGGAGGACTTGCCTTTCCCTTAGCCCTGCTCTGTTTGGATCAATGTGTGTCAGATTAAAATTCCTGGCTCTATTAGTGTCCCGGGTTTAGCTAAAAACCCAGTCCTGTTTACTGATTTTTACTTTTCAGCTCAGTCTCTTCTAAGAGGCTGCACTTTCTGAAGTCAGCAGCATGTTTTTGCAGACAGTGTGTGCTACTGGCTGTGATAACACCTGATGTTTACAGTTACTGCCTGGGACTGGGATGCAGAAAGGCTCTTGCTTTTAGTTATTCCTACAGTGACCAAGGCCACTGCTGGCTCTTGTGTGCCACACTGGGGGTGCTGGGTAGTAAGAGGGGTCACAAGGAAGTAAAAGGTTGCACCTCCAGGGAGTAACAGACAGGACAGGTGACCAACGAGAGTATTCCATGCCATACATGTCATATTTTGTATAAATTGAGTGATCACGAGAGTTTTGGCCCCCCTTCCTCTTTGCCCTTTTCTGCAATGGCCGGTGTCCAGGGAGGACTCCATCTGACCTCCTGCTTTTGAGGAGGCTCCGCTGAGCCTGGGGCTTCCCCAGTGCCTCCTGCTCTGCAGCATCAGTGGGGATTGATACCAGGGGAGGGAGTCAGGTTTGATATTGGGCTATTATCTATAGTTGTATATAGTTCTTTACTTTTATCATTGCGCTATTATTTCTATTATTGTTTCATTAAAGCTGTTCTAGTTTTTTTAATTCTCTAACCCAAAAGTCTCTCTGCCTCATTCCCTTTTCCTTCCCATTTAGCGGGGGGGAAGAGGGGGTTAGAAAGCGTCTGTCTGTCTTAGTGGCCGGCCCAGCCCTAATCCATGATAATTAGCAGTGAAGCTTTATCCACACAATGTCATGAGTCAGAACTGGTTTTTTACTGACAGATGATTTGTGGAAGTGACATCACGCTTGAGACTTAGTGGAACAACTACATGCAATTCTGGGTTTTGCTGAGGTAACAGAGAAGTTGTCTGGACATTTGCAGCTAGCCTGAAAGAGTTCTGAACCATGATGGCCAAAGAAGCCTACCTGACAAACTTTAGACTGGCTTCTCTCTTGTGTCAGGGTTTGCTAGCTTTTATAAACTTTTATATAAATCCTTAAGTATATCTAGGCTTGGTTTTGCCTCAGGTCATTTTCTTCAGCTACTACTATGCTGGGTCATCATACTTGTGTGGCAGCCAGTGCTGGAGAATTCTACTCTTACACTGTAACCTGGTAGTTTTGTAAGAATTTAGTAGGTAAGTTTACCAGCAACCTCAATAGAGTGAGACTATTTCCACAGAAAGCAGGTGACTTCATTCATTTCACCTGGCTTAGATGAATGGACAAAAAATACAGAGCCTGAAAATAATTTTAAATTTTATCTCTTTTTAGTTCTTTTGAAATTACTTCTTGTGCTGTTCTTTTGGTTTTGACCAGCCAGTCTAAAACAATAATAATAATTCAGCTACAAATTTAGGTATGATTTTAATTCATGACAAAGTGTTTCATGGTTGTTGCTAAATTTCCTACTACATCTGCAAGGAAGAAAATTATCATCTTCATTAAGGCTATTTTTCAATACACAGATGTTATGCAAGAAAAGACTGTCCCATTGCAGACCTTAGCTCAGTTGCTTTAAAAGCAGTACCAGCCACTCTTGTGAGCCCTAGATCTGACGGATGCAGTGGTAACCTACATAGCTGAGAAAAGGTGTATTTTTTGTTGTACCCCTCACAACAATAATGAAAGAATATTGCTTTATTACAGAAAGCAACACTGATCTATATTCTGTTCACTTCATCCTGTGGTAATACAGAAATATGAGATTTTTTGCATGAAGTTGTTTTTCCTACTTTAGACATCCATTTCTGTTTCTCCAGATATCTGGAAACCAAGCACGCCAGGTATTTCAGAGAGGTATCATTACAGAAGAGCCTGATTACAATGTTTCTGAAAATGAAGCAGCAGCCCTACAACAAAGAGCCCTTTGCTAATTTTCAATACATTTCTGGGCTTGTCATCTTTCCAGATGTTACACTCACAATAATTACTTTCACATAAAGATAGTGTCCTGGTAGATAGTCAACAACACACATCACGGCACTGAAAGGAAACAATTATTTCCTTCAGGCACTAAAGAAAGTGGCTTTTACAGGAAAACTATTGTCTTATTTGGAACATACACACAAGGTTGAGGAGGGGCACAGTACAAAGTGTTTTTATTCAGATCAGGAACGTACCCTTGAAGTAAATCTCCTAATTGCCCCCATTTTAGTTTGCAATTTACTCTATTACAGTCTGCAACACAGAGCAGCCTTGAATCACACCAGTGAGAGCCTCTTGGTATAAAGCTGAACCAGGGGCACAAACTTGAAAGTGCTCCAAATAATAATGGGCATTTAGTCCAGGGGTCCAAGCTAGAGCTAGTCTGAAATAGAACTTCCAAATGCAGATAGTGCAGACAGCCCACATGTCCTAGTCAATAAGCTGCAGAGCAAATACTTTTTCTGAGTTCAGACAGACTGAGGTCTGCAACTACACTGCCAGGAGTCAGATCTAAGTTACTGTAGTTAGTCAAGTTGATAGCTTTTCCACTTAGTCTTCCCTTTAATAGTATAGCAGTCAAGCACAGACCACCACTCCACACATCAGCTACTTAAGAACAGGCTTAAACCTTCACACATGAAAGAAGAACTTCCTTAAAGAAAGCAATTAGTAGCTGACTGAACTAAAAAATTCAGAACATACCTGAAAATCACGAATCTAACCGGCATACAGGATTTGCATAACTATATTGTTACGAAATCATATAAATTTCTAATTTAAGGTAACTTGAAAAATGGCAGTTTTTTCCTAATTCAACTTTACCTGCACAATGGGAAAGGCCTCCTGGAGTTGACTGTTGTTTTTTATTTTTCTGGAGCTTTTTGCGTTTGACAATGGTCAACTTAGAAGAAGGCATGTCCAATTACTGCAGATTTTTTTTGGTGCTCCACTTTTTGGGGGTTTAATTATTTTTCTATCTTTTTAAATCTCTCTACCACTTTTCATTTAGAAAGAAAAAACCCACATCAAAAAACCAGAAAACTTTTTCCTCCAATGATAAGTGATTTTTAACCCACCTGTCCCCTTGGTCCTAATTAGACTTTACAGTTACAAAGATACATTTACACCCACATATCATTACCAATATTAATTCAAATCTCGACCTGAAAATGCGTTATAGTAACATAAACACCTCCACACTGGGAGCTTTGTAATAACCCTGAGAGCAAGTAAATTTCTCTGTTCATCAAAGTTGAGTCTGACAGGAAAAATAATATATGGAAATTAGTCAATTTGAAAACCTAATTCATTTCTGAGCATGTGCAGTATCCAAAACACAACACAGGAATATAAATTTTTCTCCCAGGTATAGGATTCGACATAGAAACAAATGAAATGGATCTAACAAACTGCATCCATTGTGAATTTTCCACCAGAATTATTTTCTACTGAAAAATACATTGTTGCAAAATAAAACATTTCTGAGAAAATGGTTTCAGCTTGCTGTTAGGAAAATTAGCTCAGCAGCTGTCTGTCCACGTTCTTGGAAAGTCCTTATTGGTTTCAGTTCTGCCACTTTTCCTAGGCAAGAGACTCCCTGTGTTACCACACCAGAGACAGGCTACGCAGTGTGTAAAAGGGTATCCAAGAAGGTCCAACCTTTGTCAGCCTTCCAAGTGGGCAGCTGACATGTTAAGACACTTTAATTGCAATTCTCCTGCAACAGAGCTTTGGAAACAGGAGTGGGTTTTTTTCCTGTGAAAAATACCAAGGTTTTACTTCTCATCCTCATCCAAACCAGTCTGTTTTCTGAAGTACTGATGCTTTTCTGGGAAGTTCCATTTTCCAGAATACAGATTCCAATTCCAGACCATGAAATCTCTCCAAATGGGTCTTCTATTTCCAGCCTGTGCCTTTACCACACTTCACATATTTGGATTCATGCCAATTTTCTCTTTAAGACATATTTTTCATACGGTGGGGACTGGTCTGGAAAAAAGAATTTTCTCCAGTATGCAGAGACAAGCTTTACTCTCAGACGTTACTACAGGTTTACACAGGATGACAAAACCAAAATGTAATTGAGCAGAGCTACCGCCCATATATTTTTTGACTTGGTTGGATTTCAGCATGGTTTATTTTGTATATTTTAACCTTGTTGTCTAATTTACCAATGTTTATTTAAGGGAAAACTGGGATTTATAGGCTTCCTCAAGTCTATCTTTGCCTCAGAAGCACATTTCTGTTCTGAAATAAAATTGTGGTAGATGTACCATTACATAGGCAGTGGCAAGAGGAAGGTCTTCCAGAAAAAGCATTTTGGAATACTACACTTAGCTCCTGCTCTGAACTACCTTCTTGGAAGAACTACTTTCTTGCAACATCAAAGAAGCTATGGAAATTAGCTCTCTTCCAAGTCAGCCACCTAAGTCGAGTTTCCAAACTTCAGCAAAAGTACCGTAAAGCAGGCCAAAAAGGAGTCTGAGGAACAACTACAAAGAGGGATCAAAATTCACAACAAATCTTACTTCAAATACCTTAGGAGCAGGAAGTGTGCTGGGTCCACTAGTGATGAAATTATAAAGGAGCACTGAGAGAAGACAGGGACTTTGCAGAGAAGCTAAAAGAACTCTCTGCATGAGTGTCTGCAGAAACAAAAACTACAGAAGTTTCTACATGGAACTCCCTTCCGTCTCTAGCTCGATCCTGAGGCCAAACGGCTCCATAGGGGCTATAACAAAACGCTACAAGATTCTGAGTGCTTAAGTGCATTACACAGGGTTTGCTTTGTTCATTGTGTTTTCCAATAAAAGAAGACATCAAATAAATTTAGTAGGAGCCAACTTCAAAGCAAGTAAAAGGAGATGGTTCTTCACATAACCACAAACCTCCTTCCCAAACGATGTTGTAGGTGTTAAATGTGTACAAAGATTCAAGGAGAATTAGACAAGTTGATGAAGACAAAATACATTAGTTAGACTTTTAAACGCTCACACATTACACCCAGTTCAGGAAATTCCTTGAGGTGAAAATAACTGAAAGCCATCTTCCTGGCTCATTCTTCACCAGACTTCTTCATAAAGCCATGGATGGAGCGAGAATATTGGGTGAGACAAACACTTGGTTTGACCAAGTACAAATGTTTTTTACATTTTTAGTAGATACTGATAATTCCCTTCTGCTTCCATCCTACATGTTGTCTTTGTATTTTGGATCCATATAAAAATGGGCAGGATTGCTAATCTCCTTTATTGCCATCTCATTTTAGCTCTGAGAATTATTATTCCTATTTTAGCTAACACCATCATGACTTATATAAAGCATTCATGGTCCAATCCTGTAAGAGAAGGAGTTTTCACTTCTGTGAAACCAGCAGGAGAGAACACTGAGTATTTTAAAGGATCCTGAACATGTGACAGTGAATGGGATTTAAGCATCCATTAAGAGCCGCACAGAAATGCTTTGCCAAGTCTGGGCTCTAAAAGACTACTGAGCTATGCAAGGGCTTTTACACATGATTTTGTTGTCAACATATGCCTGCTCAATTTCATCCTGCTTTATTCTGATCTGTAGGGATATTTTTAAAGTTTAAGACCTGTTTCCAAACAATTGTACAGTAATCAAATTGTAAAGCATCAAATGAATCTTTCTCTTGGAAGAAAAACATCATGGCCTAATGGTTAGGTCAGGAAAGACATTACTAAAGAGAATGTTTCTTTCTACATAGAAAGCAAAGGCTGGTTTGCATGATACCATATGTGGTTTCCATAAAAATTATGTGTTGTCTTTTGTTTCAAGATAGGCCTGGGCCACACACTGGGGGTGAATCTCTCTGGATGTTTGACATTTCGGATCTAGGCTAGATGCTGACGTTTGAGACTGTCTTCATACAATTTTATTCTCTAGTTCTGTGTGCTCAAAGCCATATATTTACTGCTGATAGAGCACAACAAGCAAAACTTACAGATGGCAAAGGATTACCGGGAATCATTCAAAGATGATGCAGTGCTTTGAACATAACTTATGTTTAACTCTGTTTCAGAAAAAGCTGTTCTCACAAAAGGGTCTAGAATACACAATATGAAGGAGGAAAGTCAAACCCCAAACTAAGCTAAAAAAGGTGACTCTAGAACAGCATTAAAACAGGGTTTGGGCCAATTCATAGCCATTTCTGTTGCAGCTTTTAAAATACTGGATTTTCTACATAGCACGCTGCAAGCAGTTGACTTGGAAAGCACTACTGGAAAGTGAAAGTCTATTCTTCATAGAGCTCTTTATAGTACCGAAGGAATACACGAATGTCTGATCTTCAGAAGATTTATGTGCCTTATTCCTGGCCTGAAAAACAGAGGGGATTCTAGGAAATTTTCTGCAAACTACCTTTTTCCTAAAGCCAGTTTTAAATGTCAGGATTTTTTTTAGGGTACTGATTGTGCCACAGCACTTAAACAACAAAGCATGATGCTGGTTGTTATTAAAGTGGTACTTCTGAAAGGAAAAATGAAAGAATTCTCCCTCAGAACATGAGTTGAGCAATGACAATCCAACCAATAGATAACCATCTCCAGACAACAGGAGTAACAAAACCTAAAGATAATGAGGATTTTAAACAATTGCTTTACCACTTTTACCAGCTCCTTGAGTTCATGTTGAACCTTTGCTCCATTCCAGTATGAACTGCTACATCTCAATTATCTTTAAAGACTTTCTCAAAAATGCAGAAAAACTGCATTTAAAAAAGGCCAATGGCATCACTAATAACTCCCTCCTTAGCCCAAAGCATTTAGTCTATTGTGAATGTCCCACACTTAGGAAGCTCTGCCTCAAAACCTATTTTTTATTCATAATGAACTTGTCTGAGTCTTGAAGAAACCCAGATATGGTTTCTGTCTTGTCCTGGAATGTAAGAAGAAATGCATAATTGCACTGTCCTAATTAAAACTTGTTAAATCCAAAAACTTGTTAAAAACACCTCAGTTAAAAAATCTTTTTTGCCAACTCCTGTGCTGAAACCTCCAGTTTTAGGATGGTTTGAGGAGGCATTTTTGTTTTTTACAAGTTGTTTATTACTGTTGTTATTGTTGTTATTATTATGTGCACAAGCATATTGCTGACTTGGATCAACTTACTTCACCATATAATAAAACAATTTTCTTCATTATCTCATTGATTATCAGGAGCCCATCTAATGGGCCTATCTTCAGTGAATCAGCTTGTTTCCATTCTTCACCTCCAATGAAAGCCCATTAACTGCTGACTGCAAGAAGCTCCTGTAAGAGCACACAGTACAGTAACACATGACAACACATGGTTTTATCCAGTCTTCACATTGTATGCTCCAAAGTTTGTTCAGTCACAAACATATCTTCTAAAATTATAACAACTGAGGTGATGGGATCACTAAGAAATTAGAATCATACAGAGCACAGAAAATCCTTCCTTCTTTTTCATGGCATGTGATACTCATTTATGCCAAGTCACATTCGTGTTAAACAGTAACTGCATGACAGACAACTACCGACTATATGTCTGTGAGGGTGATCTGCTGTCTAATCTCCCAAGTATTTAGGTGAGAGTCAACCTGCAATGTGCTAGGGGCATCAACATAATAAGGTTGGTTATATGTAGCCCTTCACCCACAAAGCTTCCAAAAAATTTCAAAAGGTGCATGTTATTACGTACTGCTACCCTAGGAATTTTACACATTGTCAAAGATTAAACACTTTCTCCCCCTAAACCTTTCTTCCCCTTCATCCAATAAGCTTCTCGAAGTAAACGGTCTCTGGCGTAGTAATCTCCAACAGGCCATGATTAACTGTTGACTTCAGAGTAACTAGCAGCACTGTGCTCAGCGGATTGGTCTGACATGTTTTTTAACATAAATCTTCTTTGCCTGTTTTTTCTTCACGTCTGGCAAACCAGCACTTCTACTGTTACTGGGCATGATGGCTGGAAAACACTTCCCTAAGATCTGCTTTTAGCCATGTAGCCTTCAGCCCAGTTTTACTGTCATCAAATCCAGCCTTCAGAGAGTCAAATCAATCCCGCTCCTCTTCCTTCACCACATATGTTGTCTTTGCTTAAACCCAGTGTTTGGCATTTTAATTATCTTATGTTTCTTTACTATACCTGGAAAGTAAGCCTTACCTGGCAATGAAAAGGGAGATAGACTGTCCTGTTCATTTTCCTCCGGTTGGTTCACCACAGGGATGTTCCCATTTCCAATATTCTTATGTCTCCCATTCTGCAGTGGTTTGTTTGAGCCCTTGGCAGACTGGATTAACCGCTGGCGCTGCACAGTGTCAAAGACAAAAACTGCCACAGTTTGGAAAATACTGACTTAGTTAAACCTGGGTTTTGCTGCCTTTCCAGCCCCAGTAACATAAGACGTGATGTTTCTCCACAAAGCAATCCTCTCAGTCAGCAACAAACAAATCCATCTGTGGCCTACCTGTCTTCATCAGGCCAGTGCCGACCATCTTCCTCAAAATTACTGGCAGGAGTCTTTCAAGTCATGATGGAGAAAGTTGTTGTAGCTGTTCTTCTGCACCGTGTTTTAATGAGCGTGAACCACTTCTCACTCAACAGTTCCCAATCAACCAGCAACAGCACCACTATCCAGTGGTAACACTCGCAACATTTCTGCACTATAGAGTTGGCTTATGAATGACCCATTAGCCAGGATCACTCCTACTCATGTCCAACTCTTTCTCATCCCCATTCCTTGAGGTAAATCTAATGGTCCTACTTAGAATTTCAAAAGCAAGACTAAACCCTGTTGCCCTTGGCTGAGTATATACTTTCAAGAAACTCACAATTGCCACTGCAGACATGTAAAAGACTGCTACAGTTCCAATACATAGTAGAACAATTAGAGGGAAAGGTTTTAAATGTCAGTATAAATACCCATTAATACATTAGAGAATGTGAGATGTAAGAATAATTTCCTATGTTTATAAAAAAAGAAATATTTTTAGCTTGTTAGATGAGATAATGCAGAGTTGATAAGTGTCCTCTTTTTCATGACAAATTGTTGCAACTTTCTAAAAAGTGCTCTGAAAAGCCATGAAAAATAAGCTGCACAACGTGCAAAAATCTGAAACTAGTACTAACACACTGGAATTAAAAATAGAGAAAACTCATATTCAAATACTTTGCAAAACTTTGGCAGTGAGAATACATACGAACATGATCCAAAACACTCTCATTTAGAGAACGTTTTTTGCAGGTGTTGAACGAGTAACTATCAGCTCTCCGTGCACGCATCCAGTAAGAATTTATTTCTGATCAATAACCTGCTTTCAAGTTGGCTTTTACAGAGTCAACTGCTGCTGTGTGCCCCTATGTGATCATCTGCTCTTGACTGTACACCACTAAGCTGACTTTCTAACAAACATTTCACCATTAAATTGGACTTTTGTTACAAATATACTACTGCTGCTTTCTTTCACTGAGGTACTCACAACGCTGGGTAGACACATGAACTGAGTTACAATGTTCAAATTCTAGGAACTTCTAAAGCTTGTCTCCCTAAACTACTGAAATTAATTTATTTGCTGGAGTAAAAACCTCTCATATTTGACACAATAGTGAGGAAAGCACAAAATCCTGCCTTCGTAGAAGCCAAGGTTGGGAGGCCAAATATTTCATCCCGTGTACTTCATACAAGCTCAGAATAGCATCACTTGGCCAGTCCTGTCACTTCAGCTGCAGTGTGTGAAACAAGCAATACATGGTGGTGACAACATATGAAGTAAGAACGAACTCAAACTGTCCAGGGCAAATTCCCCTCATGAAAATATTTTGGTACATTTTCATTTCGGGCTGAAGACTACACTGAAAACTAAAGAGGTAGGCAAATATCTGACGTGATTCTGATGTGCTGCTAATCTAAGAGCAGTTGTTAAGAGATTTTGTTTGCCCTGACCATTACACTCTCGTAGCCTGTAGCCCGACCACTTCTGTAATGATCAAAACCATTTCTGCTGCTGCTGCTAAAATCCAAATATGCACACTTACATACACACACACAGAGAAACAAACACCTTCTGACAGGGAGATAAGTGAGTCCCTCCTTGGTGACTGCCCTCCCACTAAGGCAGGCAGCATCATCAGCTGGGAATACATCTTCAGATGTGCTGTGACATAGTTGCTAGAGAAAGACATAGCTCTAGCCCACCCCTAGGAATATGGGAGAATCTAATTCCAGAATCACTACAAGCACAGCTCTTTAGCAAGCCCTCTGCCTCATAGTCATTTCTTGTTTCTTAATGAACCTACCTCATTAATGATGAGTCGGCTTGCCATGCGCATTCTGGTGCGTGGTCCAAATTTATTTGTAATCATAATCCGCAATCCAGCTTCAGGGAACCGGTATTTAGGGGGACTGGAGCAGATGATCTCATCCACCATCACAACACTGTTTTTGCCATACTGCTGCATCCCTTTCACTAATGATCACAATGGACAGAGTTAGTTGTGAAATTATCTTACCATGTTTCCCATCACCCAGCGTTGTTCTTTTCAGGCTCTAGTTAGGTAATATTAAACTGAATGCTTGAATTTATGAGTGACTTTCCTGTAATGTTTCTGCAGCCTGGTGAATCTGTCCATCAGTTCTGCACTTTCATTTAGATCACATACTGAAAATGGATTTCACTCTGCTAAGATAAAGTTTTTAGCCAGTCGTTGCTGTAGTACCAGTTTTCTTTGCTGAAGTCTCACTACAGTTTTATTAGCCTTCTCTAAAACCACTTGCACTGTGGCAGTGTAGACAGTGCACCTGAAATCTCTAAAGCTATTCCACTGGATCAAGGTGCTGCACATCCAGAAGTCCCTAATGTTGTGCTTGCTCCTTTCGGAAATCTTCACTTTACTTTCACAGAGATTCATCAATATCTCTAATATGACATGACTTGAAATGATGAAAAAAACTGTCAAGAACTAATGCGTGTTGTAAGTAAGCCTTTGTTAATATAAAGGAACTTGTACCAAGGTTAAGAGTTTTGTTCTATCATGTTAAGAACACAAACAAAGAGACAACATTATACTGGGAACCAACACAAGTACAGGTGAGGACTTTCAGAGCTCAGCAACAAACCAATATTCTTACAGACTACATGTTGCAAGCAGAGCAAGGCTCAGCAGACAGGAGACATACCTATGTGGTGTTAGAAAGCAGGGCAGGAAATACGTATATGACTGTAATAAATATTAATTATTACATGTAATAATATGCATGGAAAAAAACCCAACAAAATTCTTTACTGCTTGTTTTCTGCTTTGCTCAGTTTGGCTTCACCCTCCCACCCCCCTTTTGCATTAAGTTACTTACATTAAGAAGAGGAAGAGAATTTAGGAGGTAGCAGTGAAAGATAATTATTAGTGCATGGTTCCAGCCAGGAAGCAAAGGAAATCTAAGAAAACATTCAACTTAAAAAAAAGCAATTAAAATGAACCTATTCCAAACACACAGAGATCTATACTTTTTTTTGCATTGTTACAGTGTTGAAATATTTTTATTTTTCAGGAAGAAGACATGCATACATGCAAATCACATCACACAATAAAGGCTTTGCTATCTCAAGCATCTTCTAACATATTTGAAGAAATATATCCTTCCATAATCATTCAACAAGAAAAACGAAGCAAGCCTGTAAATCACCAGTAAGTAGCTATTATCTTTTACCCTTTAGCATTTGAGTGTCCTGCTTTATTTCACTAAAATGAGTTTTCAATGAGTAGACTGAGATCACCAGAAGTGTCATAAAGAGATCTTTGGTTTCACAAAGAAATATGCCCTACTCAAGGAATCCACTCTGTAGTCTTGTCTTGCAGCTTAATATCTCTGAAGGTGAATACAACTAGTAGTAATTTTGCATTTGGAAAATATAAAGGAGCAATACCCTCACCCTACCCTATCATCTAAAACAAATTAACCTCGCTGAGTACTGCAGCTGATGACTCAAATAAGGAGCACATTCATTTCCTGTGACTCTTACAGCTGGAGTGTAGCAGCTTTTCTGTGAAGGAATTTATTCAGACAAGCTACCCAAGAACCAATCCTCACAGAAGCTTAACATTTGCTTCAGTTGGACAAAGAAAAAGAAATGTTTGACAGCAATCCTGGTAAGACAAAAAGGCCAGATACCTTTAATGGTCCTGTAAGATTAACCACTCTCAAGTGAGTTTCTCTAGTGAAGTCTCCAAAGTGCTCCTTTATCTTAGTGTCATGAACAACATGGAAGCACTGCAGTTACTCTGAAACTGTTTCTTACAGCTCTAAGGAGACAATGACCAAACATACTCAGCTTTGATGAATTATCATGATAAAAAACTCAGCACTGACGTAGAATACATCACTATAAACATATAGATAACTGACTGCAGCTGGTTTGACTTACTACAGCACATTGCTCTTAATTTTCCACAGCGGCTCTTCAGTCTCACTCCCTATGCCCATAAACATACATACCTTAGTGCCATATGGTACAAACAAGCTCCACTTAAAAATCACAAAAGCAGTTTTCACAAATGTGACACAGAGAAAAGCCTTTTTTACTTCTCCTTTGTGACGTTCCTTAGCAAAGTATGTTCTGAAAACAGCTTTTCCTTTTAACAAACTACTTAAACTTACTGCTCACCATGAAGGGTCATCACCAACAACTCTGTCAAAATCAACAGAAAGCTTCTTGCTGACTTCGGTTGACTCCTAGCAGGCCCTCGGAAACCCACTTTTTTCAAGTTTCTGGTTTTAGGCAGGAATCAAACCATGCCACCTGGTGGAAATTTGGGTCAACATAATAAAAGCCAAGGGCAGTGAACCACATATATGTACTTTTAAAATAGGAACACTGTTTAAAAAGTAAAAATATTTCACCTTTATCTGTGTGTGTAGAACTCATCCTTGAAACTGAATTTATCTTGTGGTGAAAAGCTCTCCTTTTTCTCTCTGAAACCTGAGTAATGGAAACTTTTCTGTCGTACCACTGGACGCTCTTGAAAGTAATAAAACTTACATGCCTAAAAGAGAGCTGTGCAGCACGAAACTCCCTTTTAACCGCACCCTGAGCAACAGACTAACCATCCTTGGTAGGAAGAAAGTTGCTCACCCAAAGCAACTGTTCATTTTTGACTTTCCTCCTGAGGAAAAATCAGATTAAGGTTAGACCTACATCTTGGTGAAACCAAGGGAGGTTTTTCAGTAGATCCTGAACCTTGCTTACCACTGGCTGGAGGTGAAGCAGAGGCCAGCTCTAGTTCTCTCCCTGCTACTAGCAGTGCTCCTATTTCCGAAGGCTGCCACTGGGGAAGGCGCCGTTCAGTTTGTGAAGCCAGACAAATATCAACCAACAGCAAGCCACTGACAGGTCATGGCATATGTTGACTCAGCAGGAGGAAGATGCCATGTGATGGTTTTCTAGGACAGCTTGACACATAAAGCATCCATCTACAAAGCATCTAAGCTAACAATGTCGAAATCTGCTGTGGATGGTTGGTAGCAGAAACGCTGTTCTTGTGAGTCCAGGTTTTTACTAGCTTTCTTGTTCCTTTTCCTGAAAGTTCTACATATTCTTCACAAGTATTAAATAATCTTCATGCTAGTATCTGTTGTTCCTTCACCCTTTTCGTGTGCCCCCCACTTGAATACATAAGTAATAACTTCCCTAAGAGGTACCCTCTGAAGTATGTATGTATGTACGTCCAGATCCAAGTGCCAGATTTCACTATATTATAGCACAAAAAATCATCGTAAAATGGGATCCAAGTATTTCAAAGACATCTTAATTATGCTAGTGTCCTGTGAGTGATTTTAAATCTCTAATAAACCATTGTCTGAACACCATATCAGAGACCAGAGTATCAGTGCGCTGTCTTTGCATAAACCTGTAGTAGGTGACAGTACCTATCCTCAGGATCCCAGTCTAAACAGCAAAAGCAGAAAGGAGTGGGTTTCTCTGGGTCTCCTCTAAATTCTTGTTTGCCAGTATATGTTATCACACAACGACCTTTCCAAATGCTACTTACATTGCTGCTGAGCTCAGTCTCCTAGAATGGGAGATATTTGCAAAGAACAGAGCAAGGAGACCTCACTCACTAAGAGTAGCCCAATAATTTCCTAAATTACATGGTTCATACTTTGAAGGTAGAAATTACTTTGCTCTACAGAGAAAAGAGGGAATGGAAGCGAAGAGGGATAAGACAATGATAAAAACCCCCAAATACCTTCAGTATCAGAAGCTGGGCATCATCTTCTTGCCCTTTATGACACAGACAGCACAGAACCTGCATTTCTCAATTTTACATATGTGTTTGCCAGTGTATGCAGAGATATTTAGGCATATGAAAGCCAGTCTTCTGAGGATCTGAACTCAACACATAATCCCTCTTGCCAACTGATCTGTCCTTGTCCTTTCCTTCAATACCCAAGCCTCAGCTTCTAGTTCCAAACTAATTTTTGAAGTGAAAATTACCTTCTTCCTGGCAAAAAAAAAATAATTATTTCCTTCACAGTGTTGTAGCTCATCACTGAGCAGGAGATAAAAAGGGAGCAAAATTGCCTATGTGCAAAGCAGCTTGTTTTCAGAATATCAAAAAGAAATTTTGATTGGGTTTTTTCATCTGGCAGTCTGACTGCGGAATTGACAAGTTAACCCAATAAAAATTCTTGCTTATGATTGAACAGTAATGTTGTTTTGATCCGCATTAAAGAAATAAAAAGGATATCCTGTGAGATACTCTTTTTCCAAGTCCTGTCTGCTCAGCCTTACCTTTCCATAGTAATGGAATGGATGGGTCATCACAACTAGAGGCATAACATTTATTACCATCTTCCAGTTCATTGCTGACTGTGTCACCATTTCCAACGTTCTTGCTTCTAAGGGTGAAAAATGTTTGCATCCTCACATTGTATCTGAAAGTGCAAAGGTTTGAAAAGGTTGGTTTGTTGCATTTCTTCATCAAAATTTAAGCGTCTGAGAACAACTTACGCAGGCAAGCAGTAAAGCCTATATGCGTGTTTTCTGACAACTAACAGGAAGTTAAGATAAAGGACTGTCCAATTCAGTGGCAAGCTTATAGGAAAGCAAGAGCTGCACCTATCTCTCATGAGATACAGCAAGCTGCAAAAAGACACTAGAGCAGATTCAGTGAAAACAAAACACTGCAGCTGCGGATTTTGGAGCCAGGACATTAACTATATGATGGCTTCTTTCCTCCTGCATCAGCTTGCAATTCACCTCACTGTTTCTCTCAATACTGTGCTCCTCACGGTAGGTGCTTGAGCATTTCTGGGACTGCTGACCATACCCTTCTAAAGAAAGAATGCATCTATTTTAGCACTATTCAGTGGTGGGATCTAAAAGCACTGCCAGTGAACTCTGCTAAGATCTGATGTAGGAGAAAAGGGAGGCTGAAGTTCCAGAAAGGGTGATATGTGAGCGGAGGGCACCAAGGGATAAGTCTATGCAACTTGCAGTAGAAGGGTGGACTCACGGACCATTGCAGTAACAGTCAGAGCTCTGCCTCTCCTGTCAGAGGCAGTGACACTACAGAAGAAAGATGTCAATATACAACCTGGTATGAGACAGTCTGAAGACAAATACATGCTTAGCAGTCTGTCTAATGTTCCTTGACCTTGCACTCCAGAGGTTACAAAATATGTTTAATAGCTGACATGCTGTGCGCTTACAATACAGAGTACCCAGTGGACATTTTCACATATCTTTGCACAAATGACATTTTATCTCAACTTTTTCTGAAAGATACTTTACCTCATGAAAAGGATGCATGAAAATACTTGTTGTCTGAGCACGAATCTAGAGTGAAACTGATTAAGCACGAAAAAGCCAGGGATCTTACACAGAAACATGGCTGGCTGTAGTGTCCTCAGCAGGCAGGCCAAGGACAAAACCACACCGAAAGAATGACGGTGAATTAACACCTAAAGGGCATACGGAGGAGAAAAGCACTTACTTCATGATAAGTATGTAGAATGAATACATAATGATGAGTACAAGGCTTTCCCACCTCAAAGAGACAAAAAGAAGTGTTAAAAGGCCATTCAAACAGCTGTAGGCTTTACAAGTTTTATGTAGGAGTGTGCATTAAACATCTAGTACAAGTCACGTTTGCATACACAAGCTTCACATCATTAAGATTAGATGGTGTCTCAGCAGAATGGGGGGGAAGCAGACTGTCAAGTTCCAGTAAACATGCAAATAAAATGTAATGCATATATTTCAGAAACGTGCTATGCAGACTGAAACCAGAGCTACCCTTTGAGGATCGTAATGCCAAGGCCTTTTATCATTTCAGTGCTGAAGCACAAGTCAGGTACTCTGAGGGGCCTCTTTCAAAAGATGATTACGACCTTCCACTAGGATCCCACTAGGACACTTAGCACCTCCATAAATGTTAACAGCAAGAATCAGAGCAGCAGAACTTTGGTCACTCTCTCTGCACATGTGAGTCTTCAGGCCTTACATATAGCCTATTTGCTTTGTTAATGTTTCCACATGTTTAAATCTTCTTTTAGTTTTCCCTGATAATCATAAAAAACATAACCAAACAAAATCCATAGGATTTTCTAGGCATCAAATCCAGTTCATACTCCCAGCATGTATGAATAAAAGCTAATTACACTGCAACTCTATTTACTGATCAGTCTCATGGGAAATACAGGACTGTAGGGAATAATTTACGCAACTTACCATTCTATTTTCTCATCATATATGAACTAGAAGGAGAGAAAAAAAGGAAACACATAAATTGACCATTTCTCTGATCTACTTTGAAAAATAGTAACATTTATTTAATAAATATCAATTATATCTAGTCAGAAGCTAGTTGAGTTTTGACCCTTTCTAACCTTCCCTGTTTAAAATAAAGGTGCAGCTCAACATTTTTCATCTCCACAACAAGCACTGGTCAGGAGAGAGTGCTAAGCGCACTGTGTAAGAGCAGCCTGTGAGCCTGCAGGACTTTACAGACTGTAGGTACAAAAGGAATGGACACTGACAAACATCATGGACACCTATTCTGTGGGGCTGTATAAAGTTTACATATTTGGACTATACTGTGGAGCTGAGCCCTCACTATTAGATGTCACTAAAACTAGCTGGGAAAATAACTGTTTACCAACGTATATCAATGGTTAGCAGGCTGGTCCTCCAAAAACTCAAGCAATGAAACACATTAACTGGTAAGAGAACTGCGAAACACATTAATTGATAAGAGAGCTACTTACAACAATAAGTATGACCACAGATATCGTGTAGTACACAGAGTCTCGGAACACAGCCCACTGCGTGAGACAAACCACCTGAAAAATATCACATCTTCAGCCAACAAAAATACGTGATTTTAAAGACAAAACAAAGGCCTCAATCTTGCCATCACTTAGGTGTGTGAGCGGGATTATTATTAACAATGATTCTGGAACCAATTACAATTTTATGCTAACAAGAAGACTCATGAGTTTCTTAAACAATAGATCTATAATAAACACCAGTAATAAAAATTGTATAGAAACCTCCATTACTGAAATATATTTCTTACTAATGGTATTTTAATTGTTCATAATTTCAATTATGAAGTACAATTTATTGTACTACTGCAAATCAACATCTCAACTTCATTATATTTGTGGATATATCAGTCTTAATACCTGAAAAAATATGATACACAGTCTAATGATCTATCACGTAGATGAAGCCAATACCATGCTTGTGTCCTAGATTCTTTGATCATCATCAGTACCAGGAAGGATTAGCAGATGCCACTGATGACTTGACTATGAAAACAGTATTGTGTGAAGAGGAACCAGTGCCTGTATGCTACATGTTCAGGGTACTGAAATTACAGCTGAACTTTTTCGAAACATTTTATATTATTTGTGAAGTATTTGTGAATTTTTTTAACATTTGCATTTTTCACAATGCCAGCTCATTTTTTATATTGACTAATAGTCTTTTTTTTAAAAAAAATATATATTTTCTCAACTGTAAGCAACAGAACTCCATAAAAATAAATATCTTACTAACCTGTCCTGCAAATATTCCACAGACACCAACAATGCAAAGAATGTTGAAAACTGCTGAAC
>NW_009737019.1:136981-194276 GCF_000703405.1 Apaloderma vittatum
GAACCAACAATGGTCCCTACTCCTACATCTCCATGGGTGATAAATACACCTGCAGAGGGAGAAGAAAATGCATTATTACTTCTGTGATTTCATTTCAGGTCACGGGCAATTATTTAAAATATATACTATCTGAGAAGAAGAGATTGCTTGAAGTTAAACCAAAATATGTTTCATCATAAATGCTCACTTCTCAGTGGACTATTTTGTGCTTTTAGTCTAGCTAGCAACTCTCCATTTTGGCTTAACTTGTCTACATATATATATTTTTATTAAAAGTAAATGATTTCTTAGCTAGTTAGTTCAACAGTAAGTCTCGTATTCCACAGCTTGGTTCTTAGTGGTACAGTAATCTATTCAAATGAGTAGAAAACATCTCTGGTCATACCAGGAGTATGGAATTTATTTCAAACATTAATAAAGCAGAGAAACCTTTCTCCCAGGTGAGAAATCATGCATGTTTTGCTAAAGGGAGCCTTCAAGGCTTACACTTGCTGCTTTTTGTAAGTTGGACGTGAGGTTACAGAACATTCCCTTAGACTATATTTTCCTAAAGTTTGTAAAAACGTTTGTTAGGATAGTAGCAGAAAGCCTACTAAGGCTTTACTAAAGATAGATTTATCAAATTTAAGCCATCATGTTGCTAGAAAGTGAAAACCTAGTTGCCATCATCAAAACTCAGCTGGACAAATCCCATGACTGGAGCGTGGCTATCAAAGGCTACAGGCTGTTCCAAAAGGAACAGGCACGGAAAGAGGGGTAGAAGGGTTGCCCTCTAAATCAAGAAATGGATAGACTGTGAAAAGCTTTTCTCTGAAGAATACCCATGAACAGGTTGAAAGCTTATGGGTAAGAATTAGAGACTGAGGCAATGAAGGTTAACTTCGTGGTCAGTGTTTAACTACAGGCTGCCCAATCAAGGGGAGCCTACTGACAAAGCCTTTTTGCTCCAGCTACAGAAGGCATCATGCTTGCAGACTCTCTTCCTGCGGAGGGACTTCCAGCTACCCCAACAACTACTGGAAAAGTAGCACAGTGTCTGTAGGCAATCCAGGAGACTCCTGGAATGCATCGACAACAGCTTCTTAAGACAGGTAACAGTCTTGCCAGAGGAGATGTGATATTGGACCTCTTGGTCACCAACGGAAGTGAGCTAACTGGTGACGTCAAGACTTGAGGCAACTTAGGCTGCAGTGATCAGGCACTGATGGAGTTCACAGTCCTGAGGGATATGGAGTAAAGTCAGGAGCCTGAATTTTAGGAAAGCAGACTTCCAGTTGTTAAGATGTTAATCAACAGGATTCCCTGGGAAATTGCCCTCAGGACAAAGGAGCAGAACAGCGCTGGCAGACCTCTGAGGACATCTTCCATAATGCACAAGGGCTCTTGATCCCCAGGTGTAAGAAATCAGGGAAGAAAGGCTGTTTAGACCTCCTTTCTGCACTGATAATATTTTACATTTCAGAAATTCTTCCATGTAATTCCCTAAGTAATGTACACCATGTTCTTTAATAGATCTGACTTGTCTAAATTTATTGTTTTCCCATGGTTCCCTGTTCTCCTACATCCTTGCTAAAATTAATTCCCTCTATTTGTGAAGAAAGAAGCCAAAGAGGCATCAAATATCTCGAATTGTCTCCCAGGGGACTGCAATAAATCTCTTCTTTTACTTCCTATGTTCAGAATCAGCCACTCCTCTCTGTGTGTTGAGAGGAGATGCACAGTTTCACGAGATATTTTTAGTAGTTAATTATACCAGGAACCACAGAGTCACTGATTGCTACAACTGCTTTTTATAAATTGACAGAAGAATAGTAGCACTTCTGGATACCTCTGCATGATCTGCTGCTAATTCTTTAAAGAGAAGATCTCATAAAAGCTAGTGTGTGGGCTCCATACCTATTACAGATGCAAACAGTTCTGGAGTGGAGCTCCCTGCTGCCATGAATGTGGCTCCAGCAACATCTTCACTCAAATGTAATTTCTGGAAGAAAAGCGTTGGTAATTTCAGCACTGCTGCTGTGTACACATTGCACAGTTCTACAGTTGCAAAGATAGACACTCTTGACTTTTGGGCCACAGTGCCATTAAAGGAGTAACAGTCATTATGATACAAGACTAAGACACTGCTTTTTAAGAAGGCAAATACACTTCTGGTAAGTAAAATATTTATACCTTAATTCAGTGAAGCATCAGATAAAATCACCTACTTGCATGTAACTGAATAGCCAATTGTGGCTTGCGTGTAGCTGATTAGAGAAAAGCATCTCTGCAAATTCATAAAAATTGTAAAGGTCTCAAATTGTTTTCGCTAATTTACTTTTGGAATTCCAAACACAATCATTCAAAAATTAAGGGCAATTCTTGGGGCTTCTAAAATTTGAAAATAAAAATCCTTAAGAGAAAATATATAATATCTGTGAATAAATATCTGTGAATAATATCTGTGAATAATATCTGTGAATAAATCTTACAAACAGCTGGCCTGATTGTGGCTTCAATTAACACTTAACTGTGTTAATCAAAAGTGAGTCCGCTGACACAGATAAAATTAGTCCAATTAGACAGATCTACAGACAGATCTATTTTTACAACAGTGTCTCTTAAGCTCTAATAGGATATAGATAAGAGTTCTCAGCCCAGCAGAAACGTGTAGCTCCACAAGTAGGGTGGATCAATTTACTATTGTCTGAAGATCTTTCTCTTGAACTATAAAGAAAGTTTTATGGAGGAGCTGCTTCTTTTTTGAGAGTCTTTAGACTAATCTTTAGTATTTTATTTTTCTTCAAAGGATAGGGAAGTGATTAGTGACAAAAGGACCAGTACAGAAATCCTGTATTTTTCAGGCACTATGCAAGAGTTTGAGCTGATAAAAATGACATCCTACAGAACCTGGCAAAACATAAACACAAGCCCTTACTGCACCACTTGATCTATTACCAGTCACACCGTTGCAGGACCTCAAATGTTAAGTGTGCTACCTAAATTATCCTTAGCTGTTTTCACGTTCGTTGGAACATGAGACAAAAGGCAAAGTTTTTATGACGGATCGGTGACAACGTAATTGGTAAAACCCAATTGGTACAACTTAAATATGGTGTCTAAGGTGCAAGCTGAAGACAGAACATCTGAAAAGGGAACGAAAAGATCCCTACTGACTATTTTACTCTTACTGGCTGCCTCCCTTATTTTCCTATTTGTTCTTCTACTGGTAAGTGTAAGTACATATCTCTGAGTAACACTGAATTTAGTACATATGTCCGTAAGAAAATAGACTTTTTAACTAGCTACAGGAGAGTTTCAGAAAATAATCACATGCTTTTTTGTTAAAAAGTAAAGAAGATGAGATTTTAATTTTGCCCTCAAAAAGGAACTAAAATCTGGTTTTCTATTTTGTATTCATCTTATAGTAGTTCACCAAGGCCTCATCTAACACATTTAAATGCCAAGTATAAATCCCACCGGGTCCTGATCAACATACATAACTAGAATCATATACGTAATTTTGCAGTCTTCTCAACAACTATGGAAAGGGATTACATTTATTTACTATTTGTCTTCCATATAAAATATTCCACACCAAACCAAGGTACACACCTTTCTCATGCATTCTCCCTTTTATCCACTTTATGCTACGACCACATATGTGTGCTTTCTCCTTGCTGATACAGCAGTAGATGCGCAATAAAATTTTTATAGCCACACATTAATTTGTCTATTTATGACTACTTTTCACAAGTGACTTTTAAAACTAGGAGTACAATAATAAACCAACTCATCCATATGTGATATCCATCCTTCCTTCTCCAGGAAGATTTGACCAAGGCCAGGAAGTCGACAGGAATGAACTCCAGAAAACAATGGCATAAATGTTTTATTCAATAATATTCTCTAAACAAATTTTTGAAAGAGGAATACAGTTATTTACCATACCTCACAAATTTTCTCTAAGGATGGAACAAAGAAGTCATCACATACTATAGCCAAAGCATAGAACATATAAAGAGCCTGTAAAGAAAATAAATTCATTAAATACTTCAGATTTTTCCTGCACATGAAAAGAGGAAAGAAGGCAATGCTTTATTTGACTAGTAGAAATGTATAGCTTCATTTTTTTTATTCCATTCCAAATAAAAATCCCTCTGCTGATCAATTTATGGCATTAAAACAGATTCTTGAATGTAAGATTAAGTTTATAATACAAATGTTTGCCCGATTTTTAGAATATGAAAGGTACCACAGTTTGACAGAATAGGGTGCCAGAGCAGATTTCTTAAAAAAGGAAAGTAAGGCTTACAAGTTACATAGTCAATATCTATATTTTCAATTTATTATCGGACCAAGTGATTAAATACAAAGTAGATCCATGTTGATTAACAATGCTAAAGAAACAATCACACCTGGAAGTAAGTGGACCCAGACCGCAGCTCACTGCACCAAACCCCTTCAGAATGATCCTAGTTCCCTGCATACATGTCGCTCTCCCACCACGTTATGTTGCTCATGCAGTGGGCGTAATCCTGCTGGTGTCCAGCAAGAACATCTCTTTTTACTTTACTTACCCTGAGCTGAGAACGGAAAATTTGAGCCTGCAGGCCTTACTTGTTTTGTTTCTCTATAATAAAATATAAAACTCTACAGGACATTTTCTGTATTTCTTCAGGGTTATTTCCTTTTTAATTACTATTGTATCTTTTGCATAGATGCACAAGAGGAAAGAAAAGCAAGAATCTTACACATCATGCTTGATGACATCAACAAAGGAATCCCAAACCGTGTTGATACAAGATTAAATACTAGCAAATACAAGGCTGTGATCCAGGACAGGATTTTATCTTGAAAAGGATAAATGTGTAGGCACTGCAGATTCACAAACTCATAGAATCATGTAGCCTGGAAAAGACCCTAAAGATCATTGACCCAAACTGATGTTAGGTTAGGTTAACTAACGCCACCAATTCCAGAGCTAAATTGTGTCCCTGAGATATTACCTTTTGAGCATTTGTAGCCACATAGACATATTAGAAACACTGAAGTCAAAGTATTATAAACAGATTCATATATATCTCACAAGACAAATAAAAGGAAAACAAAAATACATAGCACAGCAGAGGAAAACTTACAGCAATGATATGAAGCAGAATTCCTCCTTGCTGCCGTTCTTTATTTGTAAATAAATCTTCAGGAAATTCATTAATGGCTGAAAGAGAAATATAGATATATTTTTAGAACTTTTACAGCACCTATAAACAGAAGACTGAAAAATAAGTATGCTTTTGTACAAACATATGAGCAAACATGTGTATATTCCAATTTATTACATTATAGCTTGTCACTTCAGAAACTCTGCTCTACAGAAAAAAGCAGAGAACTGATAGTTAAGTGTTATTAATTATCATCATTCCAGTGACTTAAACCAATCTCCACTGTACTAAGGATTTCATATTCTCAATGCCTTATTTTTCTTATAATCTCCTCTGTCTTCTCTAAATATAATGCCAAAATGATAGTCACAAAAATTCATCTTGAAAGAATATTCCTGGCTTTAAGTGCTCCTTCCCTGAAAAATTCTGCAAAGACTGTAACCTTCCACCACGTTTTTAACTACAAAGTTTTATGGGACCTCACAGTCTTGTAAATCATTTCATAAAGATTAAGGTGATTCCAAGTACTTTCTCCAGAAAGCTCACTACCTAAACCTGACAAAGAAATGAATGAAACAAAAATGGTAAGTAGATGGTAAGAGATGAATCTGGGGATTATTTCTGGGAGACAGTGAAGTGGTATGGAGCTCAGTTTAAGGTTCTATGTTCCTCACAGAAGACTGAAAAAAAGATTTCAGGTGGTGAAGACACAGACAGAGACTAAATTGAAGGCCTGAATAAATATACAAGATAAAAAACATCCAGATTGACAGAACAAGCAGGGCTAGAGAATACAGTGTTTCAGACAGGAGTCTGGGAGTTTAAGGGTGAACATTATTTCAATCACTGGAATCCAAATGCACTGAAGCCATTCAATTATTACTCAGAAAGAGATGATCCTTGTAGATAGAGGCTGACAACAAGATAAGCTCCAGAAAGTTTTTAGGAACACCCCATAATAAACTGAAACTCGGGGAAGGAAACAGAGGGAATATGTGATCATCTTCCCCACATTGAAGTCTGCCAGTTTAAAGAAATACCTGAGAGCACAATATATTATTTTTATCTGTTGCATTTTCAATTTCAATGGCATATTTTCTCAATTTCTCAATATAATTCTGCAAACAATAATCATGAACACAGAAACCAAGAATTTGAGGTATGGTTGATGTTCTTAGCTACTAAACTCCAAACACTCTAGACCAGCCTTATTTTCAGGAAATGCTGTACTGTAACTCTTTGAAGATTACACTTTTTAGAGTGTCTTAAATCTGATTTACCTGTAGTCACCAAACACACTTGAAAATCTTAGCTGCAGTGAGAGGATAATCTAGTTTCACAGACCTGAATGACTTCTCATCTCCTCAATCTTTGAGTTTCATAAAAATGCAAAAATGCCTTTTCTCATCTGTACTATACACACCTACATATGTTGCATATGTCTAGCTTGTCTCCATGCAAATTTAAAGACTCCAGAGCACACTTAGTGCCCACTACCATGAATCTATTATTTTGGAATTAATACATTGGCAATGGGAAGTGTTTTAAATCTTTTATACGTAAATCATACCTCCCTTGCAACCTTATCATTTTATCAGGTCTCCAAATCCTCCAACCTAATATTTGAAAGCCACTACAGTTTTGTTTAAAACTCCTAATGCTCTACAAAATATTTAGCAAAAAAAAACATTCATCAACATTTACTGACTGCAATTCCTATACTGATTTTCATTAGACTTTTCAATAAGACCTATTCTTACTGTTGTATTCTGACCGTAATTGATATCAGCACTTGATATGTTGAAGTGAGCTTCCCCATGATACAGGCATATCTTTTCTTTTAAATTTCAGTCAACAAAAATGATATAAATCTCTATAAAATTTTGCTTAGATGATTCTGAATGTGATTTCCTACTCCTACATAAAGGTTCTATTCCTGGTCCTCCTTCTGTAATAATCAAGAAAAATGAAAGCTACAGTGGATATAAATATACAAACACATCAGCACAATAGCATAGCAATACCCAACCACTCATCAAATCATCGAAGATCATTCAAGGGTATGCAGAGTACTGTAATGCCTGAAGACCATCAGAATACCAGTGTTCAGGAGGACTAGATTCAAAAAGTAGGTCTGAGCTGCTGCAGAACTTCACAGTCTCATAAGGCACGATTTGCATCCTAAGGAGATTTGTGACCTTACAAAACAGCCTGAGGAAATAGCATTGCTATATAAATGCAAACCACAACATAAATAAAGGACATTTGCCTATTGAGCCAAATGAATTCAAGTACTTCTAAAATGAAAATATGTGACTAAAATATCTCCCTTTCTGTTTGGTTTGGATCACTGTTACACTCACACAAGGAAAAGGGTAGTGGAAATACAGAATCATAAAATGGTTAAGGCTGGAAGGGACCTTGAGGATCATCTAGTTCCAGCCCCCTGCTGTGAGCAGGGACACCTCCCACAGACCAGGTTGCTCAAAGCCCCATCCAGCCTGGCCTGGAACACTCCCAGGGATGGGGCATCCACAACCTCCTTGGGCAACCGTCACCACTCCAACAGTGAAAATTTTTTTCCTTATATGTACTCTAAATCTACCCTCTTGCAGTTTCAGGCCATTGTTTCTTGTCCTATCACTACAAGCACTTGTAAAAAGTCCTTCTCTAGCTTTTCTGTAGGCCCCTTTCATGTACTGGAAGGTTGCTATTAGGTCACCCCAGAGCTTTCTCTTCTCCAAGCTGAATAACCCCAGCTCTCTCAGCCTGTCCTCATTGCAGAGCTTCTCCACCCCTCTAATCATCTTCATGGCCCTCCTCTGGACCTGCTCCAGCAGATCTATGTCCCTTTTGTACTGCAGGCTCAGAACTCGATGCAGCATTCCAGGTGGGGCCTCACCAGAGCAGAGGAGATAGAGGGAATCACCTCCCTTGACCTACTGGCCACACTCTTTTTGATGCAGCCCAGGACAAGGTTTGCTTTTTGGGCTCCAGGTTCACACTGCCAGCTCATGTTGAGCCTCTCATCAACTGACACGCCAAAGTCCTTCTCCTCAGGGCTGCTCCCAATCTGTTCTCTGCCCAACCTATATTTGTTCTTGGGATTGCCTCGACCCAAGTGCAGGACCTTACACTTGGCCTTGTTGAACTTCATGAGGCTGGCATGGGCCCACCTCTCAAGGTCCCTCTGGATGGCTTCACTGACATGCCCTCCAGCATGTCAACTGCTCCACAGAGTTTTATGTCATCGGCTAACTTGCTGAGGGTGCACTCTATCCCACTGCCCATGTTGCTGAAAAATATTAAGGAACACTGGTCCCAGTACTGATCCTTGTGGGACACCACTTGTCCCTGGTCTCCACTTGGGACACTGAGCCGTTGATCACAACTCTTTGAGTGTGACCATCCATCCATTCCTTATCCATCAAGTGGTCCATCGATCAAACCCATATTCTTCCAGTTTAGAAACCAAGATGTCATGTAGGACTGTGTCACATACACAAACTGGGAGAAAAGTAGTTTCATTGTAGTTTTGAGACACTATGTATTTAGAGTTGACATTCTAACTCTTCCTAGAAGACAGAGCAGGATAATCCACAAACTAATTGTTAAGATGCAGCAATGTGCAATGGTTTTATCTCCAGACAAACCATTTAACATGCCAACAGAACCTTATATGCATACAACAGCCAAGCAGGTTCCCGGTAGTAATATGTAGTATAGTAAAATACAGTAATATTGTTCCCCTTCTGTAGTAAGCAGGGATGAATACCCTTCTGGAATAATATCAGAATACCACAAAATTTAAGAATTTTTTGTCCGCTACACTAGCTGCCAAAAGCAAAATTTCTCAGAGGAATTACTCCCTACCACGTGAAATAAACGTATGGCAAAAAATTAATTGGCACCTAAAGCATGTGGTTTTAAATAAATTTTGCCCATTAACAATTAATGTTAACCAAAAGGATGAATAACTAAAAAAGCATTTAGAAGATTTCTCCTTTGGGAGAACAAATCGAGAGCTACAACTGAGGGTATCTTCTACAGTATGGCTGTTCTTGCACCAGAGGCTAAACTACCATACCCATGGATATATCCAGGGCATGTATACTATTTCTCTTACTGCATGCCTTATTTGTCCTCTGCCTCCTCCACTCAAGCCACACCTGTGATAATACTGAAGCAAGGTCCTGGAGCTTGGTAAATAAGATTTCTTCCTTAATGAAACGGCCACCTGCCACTGAGCTCCAAGGTGAGGTTTGGAGTTTTTCTATATAAACATTTCCTATCTTTACGGTTTTACTATCTAGATAATCACAGCTTTTGTATAATTGTCATCTATAAATTCTGTATACCTTATCTACGTGCACTGTTCTTTATTTACTTGCAGTATCATGGTTTTAATATTTTAAACAAAGATTTGTTCTTCTTAACTACTGCTGTGATAACCTGGTTGCCCAGGAAAACGCTTTTTGAATTCCCTTGTCTCCTAGCTTAGCCCTGGGAATCAACATCACATAACTGAGGGAGGCAGTGGTATTTCCTCATCTGTGTGAGCTGACAGAGTGGATATGACATTATTACAGAGTTTGAGAGAGCACAGCCTGCCTTCATGGTACAATCTGATGTGTGTACGCAGCAGGGAACCACTCTACTTCACACAGAGATTCTTCCTCATGTACAGGAGACAGAGCTATCTCGCAGCCCGAGTGGGAGCTACATCTCCTCAGTTTCTACTGAAAAGAGACAGAACAGATGGGAGAATAAGACGAAATGAAGAACAGTATGTCTAATGGGGCCAACCTTTGCCAAAAAAAAGGAGGGGAACATACACCAATCACCTTAAAATCAGCTAGAAGTACAGAAATATTTACCCAGCTCATACTGTTGCAAACCCATAGCTCCTGAAGCTCATCTCATCAAGCACGGATTTACTGAGGGGGAAGGGGAGTGATCAAGAAAGCCAAGTCAATATTGGAACTGTCATCATTCTGCAGCTCATTCCCTCTCCCCAGTCATGAGATGAGTGGGGAAACAAAAGCAGCTTATCCAGCTACGACTTGGAGGGGATACCCACCATCTTTTTCTCTGAGTCATGGAAACAAAAAATCCTTGATTACGTCATGACAGAAAGGATGCTTCATCTTTGATAAGAAGCTCTGGCTGAGCTATCCTGTGGCTAAAGAGCTACACGAAAGACATGCAAATAGCATGTGTCAGAACAGAATATAATAGCAGCCGCACAGCCTAAGCTGTCTGCATGGCTCTGGAGTAGAAGATGTGGTATGCAGCAGCAGGGGAAACCCTGGCACGCCAGTGACACCCGCACAAACTTAGGCTGTTACCAGATTACTTCTGGGTACCACTAGAGCACAGTTCCCATATGCCCTATCCATAGTGTGACAGGCAGCCGGCCAACGAAGCTAGGTTTCAAAATCTCCTAAGCCTGACAGACCATCTCAACAGCCACGTGGATCCATGGTTTAATAACCTGCCTTGACATGTGATTTCTTCACCTTATCAGCAGTTAATTTATTCACACAGGCAACGAACATGCCAACTCTTAATACCTGTTAAGCCTTCAAGCCTGTTACAACTCTTTATTTCTCCTCCTAGGGGGAAGGGAGCTGTAGCTGTTTGAAAGGACACATGTCATCAGCTCCACTCCGCCTTTGCGGGAAGGGGGTTTGGCAAATGACGAATGCAGAAGCCCATTTCTGCTTTTAATGTCTGCATCTTGCTCCTCTGCCCACGTTTCTCTGTCCCTTCAGGCCATGTCACTTCTACAGACTGCAATACCCACCCCCTTTGCCCTGGCACTCGGGGGTTGCTCATCATCAGACTTACCCAGGGCAGAGGTATAATGGGAAGAAGGACAGACAGAAGACAGAATTACATAGTTCCACTATTACCTTCTCTATAATCATATTCACAGGACAACTTGAGTATTTCAAATTTGTGTCATTTGTTTAAGCACTGCATGTAGCTTCAGGCACCTCTGCACTTCGTGTATTTCTGCTTATGTGCAATTCCCTTTTCATGTTGCAGAGCCTCATCTTCCCAACGCCTGGTTTTGAGTCCATGCACATGTATTTGTGCCTCAGTGATAGCAAGCACACTCCTGAGTGTGTGCAGAAATGAGCTTATTTACACCTGTCAAGCAAATGCACGCATTGTTATCTGGTGTCAGCAGTAAAATGCCAATAGCGCATGTACTTGCAACAGCTTCCCTGGTACTGCAACTTGTAATTCTGCACTAATACAACCTGTTAGAAGATTTGAGTGAAAGTCAAAATGGGGGTCCTATATGAGCTGAGTTGCAACAACTGGAATAAGCATGTCTTAGAATCACTCTTGCTTTCAAAACACTTGTGGCTTTCACCCATACTGTTCTTCAAAATCAGTGCAGCGGGAAGACTTTTGCAGAAAGAAGGTTAGCCACTGTGAACTATCTGGATGACAATGGGAGAAATTCCTCCCATATTCTCTTGACCACCAATGTCAAGAGGGTGAGTCCCCTGTCCAGTTTCACACGCTAACTCAGGTGTTGAAGTGGTGACAGTCTCAGAAATGACTGTGGTGAGCTCAGTACGGCCAGATACGTAAGTGGTCTCGGGGAAAGGTATAATACACTCATGTGATCTTCTTGCATAATCTGTGCATTGTCAGTGTTGTGACGGTAATTGTGTTCTTTAGAAAAGAAGGGGTGCTTTTGCTCATAGAACAGTATTGACTTGCTTTAGTTCTGTATTTCACTGTTAAGACTGGAAATCAAGTCAACCCAAAGATCATATTACCAGTGGAACTAGTGAAACTAGTTTACTCACATACAAAATACGTCATATGAAAGTTCTCCTTTTTGATACCACTTCTCAAATTAGATAGAATAAATTTTAACAGTCATTATAAAATTACAAATGTGTCACAGTACATTAATGCTATATTTTTTACAGAATTACAGAAAGCCTAAATTAATGAGAAAAAAATTTACTAAATCTCAAATTATAAAACAACCCTTTCTAACAGCACAAGCTAACATGCCCTTAACTCTGAAATGTCAGTGGAGAAAACAGTATCCTCAGCAAGTGCTTTTATACATGAAAGCTGTTCACTTAAAAATCTTACAAGGACCAAAGACGGAAAAAAAGAACAATTCACTGAAAATCCTGAATGCCATCTGGAAAAAATAAGAAGCTTTAAGCTCCCATTCCCATCAGACAGCTGTTTCCATTTTTTTTTGTAGCAGAATGACATGTGAATTTTCCCTCAAATACTCAGTTCAGCTTCTGCTGGATACTAATCTATGAGGCAATGTTAAGGCAAATCAGGAATAAGCAATTCAAAGAAATACACGTATTTATTTCAAAAACTCTACAAGGAAATTCCTTTAGGGATAACTTTTAGTAAACTGGTTTCATGGATTATACCACTGAAAATAGATTAAATACCATACTTTGAGAAACATTTGTGCATCAGCGTAACACTATGTGATGCCAAAGATCAAGTTTTCTATTTGCAGGCAAAGTACCATATGGCAGGAGGCACAGCAAGCATCCTCCTCCATAGCCCTCACCTCACAACAGCAGAATTACGAGCAAATTCTATCTCCCTGGTATATTAATTCAATTTGCATTGCTCTACCAAAAGAGGACTGCCAAATGCGATTATCTCTGCAATGTAAGTGGCAGCTTATGAAAAAAATAACTGACTCAACTCTAAACTATTAAATCCATTTAATGTATGTATTGTGAAAGATGATGTACTAATGAAATAGCCTTCAGAACTCTCTGTCCATCAGTATGAAATTATGAAAATACCTATACAAGACTGGATGAGCTACAATAAAATGTAACATTAATACCTTATTAAATCCTGGGCTTACATTCAGTTTCTTTTCTCTTTTATAAAAAAGCCTTTGCACTCATTAAGGTGATGTCAAACACAGAATCACAGAATGTCAGGGGTTGGAAGGGACTTCAAAAGATCATCTTGTCCAGCCTCCCTGCCAGAGCAGGATCACCTGCAGTAGATCGCACAGGAACATGTTCAGGCGGGTTTTGAATGTCTCCAGAGAAGGAGACTCCACAACCTCCCTGGGCAGCCTGTGCCAAGGCTCTGGCACCCTCACAGTGAAAAAGCTGTTTCTAATGTTTCTGTAGAACCTCCTGTGCTCCAGCTTGTATCCGTTGCCCCTGGTCCTATCATTGGACATCGTTGAGAAGAGCCTGGCTCCACCCTCCTGACACTCACCCTTTACGTATTTATAAACATTAATGAGGTCACCCCTCAGCCTCCTCAGCAAATAAAATCCATCAACAATTAACTGTCACCGAAAAGTGAAAGACATGATGAAATCCCATCTCTCCATCTAGGGAGTCAGTGATAACACACAGATGCACAAGTACTGTAACACAGGGATGCACCAGTGCAGCATTTCACATGCACTGGGCTTTGTGTTAACAGCATTAATGTCCTTAAATTAAATCTAAAAGGACACCAAAGGTTTGGGATCATGGATTCTTTTTCTCGCTAGCCTCCGGCTAATATTTTCTCCAGTTACAGAGCCAGAGATCAAGAACCTCGTGATGAGCTTTCTTTTCTTTCTGACAACAGGTAGTTATTTCACAGTATTTTCTCCTACAGAATGCTCTTGCCTGATGCCTTCATACAGCCGTATCTCAACCTTATTACTGCAAAGCAGCAGTTCCACAGAAGACAACTAGAAACTGCCTGGAACACCTCTACCACGATCCAGGACTTAAGTACAGCTATTAAACTATGAAGTCAACTGCAATTAACTAAGAATGAGGACATGAACATTTCTAAGTTGGTGCTGAACAGAAACGAAATTACCAACACCTAGTTTTATTACAGTCGAAGTACATCTTACATCAAAAGGCTTGAATTCAGTGTAGCGCAGTGCCTTAGATCTGCTCCACTACTTATGTGAAACAGTTACTTGGGAAGACAAACACCATCACTCTGGATATCCTCCTTCTTCCTTCCCCAGCATTTTATTGCTGAGTATGATGTCATACTGTACAGAATATCCCTTTGGTCACTTAGGGGCAGCTGTCCCAGCTGTGTCCCCTCCCAACTTCTTGTGCACCCCCTGCCCACTCGCTGGTGGGGAGGGGTGAGCAGCAGAAAAGGTCTCGACTCTGTGTCAGCCCTGCTCAGTAATAATTAAAACATCTCTGTATTATCTACACTGTTTTCAGCACAAATCCAAGACAGAGCTCCATACCAGCTACTGTGAAGAAAATTAACTCCATCCCAGCCAAAATTAGCACAATATGTGAAGAGCTCATTTGGCAGATGTCACTTATTTCAAGATAGAGATGCATTATTATTGCCACACAGCAATGGGATGAAAGACAAAAAAGAAAAGCTGGCTACCAGTGATAGAGCTAATATGAAAGGCGATCACATTTATGAATGGATATAGATGGTGTGGCAGGAAATAAGTTTTCCTTAGAAAACATCACTGATACTGTCTAATGAACAATTCTGTTAACAAACTGACTATAAAAGTATTTTTCAATACAACCAAGTTCTTTCTTCTTAGCCTTCTTCAGTGGAAAAAATAGAGTGTTACTACTTCCATAAACCTGCTGGATATAAACCTTAAATGCCACAGAATATGAGGCTACTTCCTGCCTGATACATGCTCAGTAGAAGTGACAACAACATTCGAAGAGCAAAACGACTGGCAACATTTGACTTGATCGAGTCAGACCACAGATGAAGTTTAAACTGCTAGTAGCTGGAAAAGCTATCAGGTTACTTGAAAACTGAACTGATTACATGAAGAAAATACTGCAAAATAAGAAACAAGCAACTGCAAGAGCTGCCGGAACAGCTATCTTTTGGAATAAAGTGCACTTTAAATGAAACTGTGCTATTATGCCTTCAGCACAGTTAATGCATAATAATAGGCTTTTGAATCCCTTCTACTTCAGCAAAAGCTGCAGTATGGCTTATTTAAAAGCAGCTGTATTGGCACAAGCCTTTCTTTTTCTCCAAATGCATGGAAGAGGAAATGAAATTCAATATTTAAAATATATGCATTTTTACTATGTTTTCTGATACCCAATCCAAGTAGGCATTTTAACAATCCAGGAAAATTTTGTTACTTTCCAGGCTGAAACAGCACAAAAAGTATAGATTAAAACCTTCTACCAGGATAAGACTGAGTTAAATAACCTCATTCTCTAGAAACAAATGGGCACAAGGTAGCAGAGCAACAGCAGACTTCAAGCCAGGCTTACAGAGAGGCATAAAATAAAGTCAGGCATGGGTATTGTTTGAACTTCCTTTACTTAGAAGTTTTTCTTTCTGGATATAGAAGAAAAATGCTGGAAGGTAGCAGTAAAAAGACCTATTCCAACATTTATTCCATCTCCTGACAATTCAGGATTGTTTCCAACAGTGAGTTTTCTTGCGCTTTGTTCAAAAAGCTCTGTCAATCAAGAGGCAACAGATAAAATACAAAGGCACAATAGTAAGGCAGAAGCAGTCCCTCAAGGCTGTTCATTAGGTGTTATTTCTGGGGCCAGAATTCCCAAGAGGGTTCAGCACAGGCAAGATTTTCAAAGAACTCATCAACACCATGCCCAGCCCTTATAAAAATTATGGTGTTGATTCCACAAGCTGATATTAGCTGATTAATTCTCTGAATTTTGCTTTTCTTTTCAAAGGAAACTGAGTTATGAAAAATTGTTTCAAGTTGCATATATTCAGCTCTCAAAAGAAACAGTGTTAAAAACTGCTAGATCTATAATGAAGTCAGGTTTTGGAGTTGAGTATTCAGGATAATTTTTTGTTCCATGTGTCCCATGGTGCTTTGAAAAATCCTTTTTCATATGGACAAATAGAAACACAAAAGTTTCTCCCTGTGAGCCCTGCTCATGTGGTATAGCCAATTTTCATTACTTTGTTGCAAACCATGTGGTATTTATTTTTCACTTTTCCTAAAGCCATGGTCCTGGAATCGTGCAATTATGTAAAAACATCAGCTTTCACTTAAAACAAAAAATCTGCTTCTCACCTTTGTGTTTGTGAAAGAGGGCCCAAACTCAAAACCATGCATGACCAGAAGACAAAAAAAAGGACCCAGGCTTATTTATATATTTTAAACAAACGTGACAATTTTGCAGGGCCAGGTTTACACTTTCTGAGCACAGAGGATTATTAGCATTATTGTCCAGTCCATATGCTTTAGCTCAAAGTCATAAATACATGCACACTTCAGCATGCGTTTTTTGCCCAAAGATATAGAATGATGGCAACGTGTTTCTTACACCACAGGCTAAAGCCTGCTTTGCCTTTTCCACACAGGTATGATGATCCTGAAGGTCTCTTCCAGTCAAAAATGTTCTACGATTCTAAGTAATCCCATCTAAGGCGACCAACATTTAACTCTCCAGGTCCTATGTCATGATTCATTTACCACAGAAATATTTTTTCAAATGGCAGATTTGCACAGCTCTCTGCTATTTTTCCCCTGACAATAACCCTTGGGGCACTTCCTCCGTACTCTAAAAATCCAATAAGGAGTATAAACACTACTAGACTACTTCAAGTATTACCTCTTTTCAATCCTGGCCTCTACTACAGATTTCAGTAGCCCCAGATCTGATATGAAATCTGTTAAGTAAAAAGCAGCTTCTTGAAAGATTTGGAGAATTCCAGATATTTAGCAGCTTCTTAAGTGTCACTTAAGACTTCAAGGAGGGAAAGTGATTTTTTTCCTAAATGCATAGTAATTATTCCAGAATAAAAGTGATCTTAATCCATAATAGAAGTATACAGCAGGAGAGTCCACTGCTGGAAGGTAAAAAGATACACATTACAACAATTCTACTAGATAAATCTCTTCCAATTACCGTGAAAGCAGATACTGCCCAGCACTAGGCAGTTGACCAAATAGTAGCTTCTTTTTCTCTTTTTTTTTTTCCCCCCTAAATCTAACAGTTGAGGGAGATTTTGTAATGTGTCTGCAGATGAATCAACAGCTTAAATGGTTCAGTGAGCAAAATAATTATATGGATTTTTTTGTCAACATGGGGATTTTAAGATATTTGCACTTGGCAGGCATAACCAATTGAAGTAAAACTCAATTCAGTTCAATTTCTGATTTCTTAACCATATTTCTGCTGAAAGGCTAATGTTGAAATTAAGAAGCATAGCTCTTCAAAAGCTAATGGAGCTTTGCTGCATTACATCAGCTTGAGATTTCAGCCCACATAATTTTCTTTAATTAGAAAAGTTCAGACGCATAAACAGTGCAAACGCTCTAAGTGCATGATGTTGTTCTCAAGTATGAGTTCAGAATTAGGTAAAAGAATTCTGAAGCAGAAAAGATGTGTGGATGGCCCACTTGAACAAAGACAGAAACATAACAACTAAAAGGCAAAAATCAAGGACCTAGATTCCATAAGGGGCTGTAAGTGTTGTGTCCTTGTAAAGCCATCAGCACAAATCCAGCCCACCAGTTACAGAAGTTAACACTGATCCCATTTCAAATCAGACTTCTGGTTTTTTTGAGTCAGGCACCTATTTAAGTACTCTGATAAAGCTCCTGTGATGATGTTATCTAAATAAAAGGCACCACACAGAAACATATTTGCTTTTGCATTTGATTTCACTGAAGACAGTTCAAGCTGTAACTATACAGCAAAGTAATATTCTACCAGACTACTGTACTATATACATTGAGAAATAATTACATGGCATTATCACTAGTAAGCAAAGCCAAACCCTAAATATTGAGAAATATATGTTGATATTTTAGCTACTAATTGTAATCAATGGCACTGATGCCCTTTTCTAATGGATTCACATAAGTAAGGTTAACAGAAGTCCAGTTCATGCAGCTACTATAAAAACAGCACAGACAAAATAAAGCTGAAGCAGCACACAGGCTCTGCTAAATGTTCAGAACCACCAGGTACTGTTTCTACAACTAATGGGGAAAAGCACCGAGGCATCTATGTCAGACCAGGCTCCTCATTCTGGTTTGTAATCTCAGCATTGTGGGCACTATGCTCCGCTAACTGCACCCTGAACCAGTGGGAGCCCTGGACAGACGCTCTTAAAACATGATACTGGAAGAGCTGCCACACCTAGGACAAATTCCTCGTAGAAAACAATCAAAATTGGTTCTCTTAAGGAAGAATGGATAATGTCCAAGGATTAGAAAACTCCAGCCATATGCAGTAACACACCTTGATAACATCCCTAGCTAAGCCTTACCCCTTTTACTCAAAGGATGCTGTGGCAGTTAGGAATGTGATTGCCAGATTCTAATAAATTCAATTATTTGTGGAAATATTTGGAACACAGGACATCATCAGAGGACTCAGAGATACAAGTGGTGTTTCAAACTGGAAGAGGCCTACTCTGGTTTTTGAATGAGGCACACCACACTTAAGACTGAGCTTTGAGTGATGAAAATGTCAGGAAATGACAGATTCTGACACATACGTAGTAACTGTAGACCTTAACAAATGCCAGCAATATATAGAAATTAGATGGAAGGCTGCAGCCAAGGAAGAGTGATGGGGTACTGTCCACAGGGTTTTTCTGCCACCACATCAAGTAGGAAGAAATTTGTTTGAAAACCAAAAGCAGGCACAGCTTCCAAGAAAAGGAGGATGGCACAGGTGTGCCAGCAGGCTGAGGAGATATCAGCGGCAGCTGGAAGAAGCTGAGGAGGGAGTGGTAATTGTCTAAAAATTGTCTAAAATTAACATTTAAAGAAGGAACACTGTACCCACGAATAACTGACATGAACAATCAAAAGATGAGTTGAATCTTTTCCTACTAATAAATGCAGCCACATAAAGGTATCGGAACATTGACTAACCTTCAATGAATAAAGCACTGTTAAAAGTAGTGGCAGCAAGAGCAGTGTAGAAAAACTAGATATGAGAATATTAGTGCTTACAGAAAGAAAATACACACACCGATTTCACATAGTCACATTACTCCACACATCTGACATGCAACCAAATATTTCACTGTCACTCACAAAAAAACACCCCACCTTGCATAGCTCTGGGTTAAGGGATACAGACTGCAGGAGGAAGCGTTTGGAGGAGATTTTGGAAAGCCAGTTTACATGCATTTTCCTTAAATGCCAGCTGCACTTCTAGTAAGCCTTTAAGTGCTACTATATTGACATCCCAGAGACATGAAAGTGAGATCACATCATCAGTAGACCTGTCTCACGATGGTCTAAAATAAAATAAGCTTAAAAATATGGCAAAGTAATAGGCTAATTTTGCAAGCAACTGCCTACAACTAAAATCCAACAAAGAAGAGCCGCAATTCAGTTCACACAAGTTAAGTCACCATTATGATAAAATCTCCTTGCTAAGAGAAGCTCAAGCAGTGGATTATCTTCACAGCATTCTTAAAATTCTTTATTACATATACATATATTAATAAAAGGTATGTACACAATAATAATACAACTAAAGCACATAGTTAATGTCATAAAACCAAAAATCAATCACAGGCAACAATACACAGAATGAAGACATTAATGAGAAAGAAATTGTTATGGAAGCAAAAGGTTTTAAGGAAAAAATAGCATATAATGGAGAAGAAACCAAAGACTTTTTACAAAGACACAAAGAGCTAAGAAAGAGAGGACTGAAACAAGTGCAGAACACACAGAGAAAAGTAGTAAAAATCAAATGAGGAGTGGGAAATTACACAAAACATCTAAGGAATAACTACTGAGAAGCAAAATGATGTATCATTTTTGACTAAACATTCCAGTATGTGCTAATGGGACACAAGGACAACCAGGGAGAAATGCACGAAGATTCAAAACCTGAGAACAGAAAAATGTGTGAGAAGAAGGCACAGATACACATACTTGGATGTTGCCACCAGAGAAGTTTTGACTGAATCCATCAGAGCAGAGCTGAAGACATTATAAAGAAGAAAAAGCAATATAAGGAAGAAACATGGATTATAACAAAAGAAAAATTAAAAGGAGACCAAGGAAACTATGAGCAAAGCAGAAGATATCCAACAGAGAACACCATAAATAAGTCAAGAGCAGGGAAGAAACAGAGGTAGGGGCAGCAGTATGAGAGGAATTACACAGACAGATCAAGAACTGTCCCAGTGGTTTCTCTACGGAGACGGACACAAACAAATGGCAATTGTCCCACGTTTCATTGGGAGTGAATCTGTGAGAAATCCAGATGTTCAAAACATTCCAAAACAGTCAAACTCTAATTCCCATCAAAGAACCCAATAACATATAAAGAGCCTGATCAAACACCAGTCAGGTAAAACTTGCAGTTCAGGGCAGATAATCTGCAAGACTTCAATAATTTGCAATACTGAATTCTAAGACATGGTAAAATAAACCCAGCAGTACTTACTTAAGCCAAATCACTTTCAGAGTAGCTTTCTCCTGAGAAACAACTACACATTTTGTCCCAGCTAAAGATAATTTTTCTTTAGATTTACGAACCTTTTCTTTGCCAAAATCTAAATTACGTTTTGGCTGACATTTGAACAGTATTAATTAATAAACTATAACAGTTGGGCTACTATTCTATTCTCAACTCAGGCAAAACCCTGACACATAACCTTGAATAAACCACTTGGATTTAGACCATCTGTTTCCCTTCTCACTGTTTTGTCTCTTCTGACGATTGGGACACAAAGGCTTTACAACTGAGGATTTGGTAAATAATAGTATCTGTATGAAATGGCAAGCTAAAAAACTACTTTCCTTGTTACCAGACATAAACATACCAGTAAGGATAAGGAATACAGTATCAAGACATCTACTGAGATGTAGAAGACCTGGATCATTAGGATACCAGGGAAGTGATTATACCCTTGTACTCAGCACTGGTGAGGCCACATCTCAAGTCCTACGTTCACTTTTGGGCCCCTCACTACAAGAAGGGCATTGAGGCTCTAGAACATGTCTCTGGGCAGCAAAGCTGCTGAAGGGTCTAGAGCACAAGAGTCTTGTATGCAGAGGCTGAGGGATCTGGGGCTGTTTAGCCTGCAGAAAAGGAAGCTGAGGGCAGACCTCATCACTCTCTACAACTACCTGAAAGGAGGCTGTAAAGACGTAGGGATTGGACTGTTCAACCAAGTAACAAGCGATAGGACAAGGGGAAAAGGCCTCAATTTGTGCCAAAGGAAGTTTATGTTGGATATTAAGAAGCATTTCTTTACTGAAAGGGTTATGAGCCATTGGAATTGGTCGTCCAAGGCAACGGTGGTGCTTGGGAACATGGTTCAGTCGAGGACTTGTCAGTGTTAGGTTAATGACTGAATGATCTTAAAAGTCTTTTCCAACCTAAGTGATTCTGTGATATCTGTTAGTAGGACTTGCTATTCAATCTTTGTATCTGTAAAAGTTCAGTTAGCAATATCAAATGGACATGAGCTCGCTGTGTTTTTCAACTTTTAATACATGTGTCTATATACGCTTCTGTGTACATATATCATTTTGGTGATTTAGCTGGATACAATTCAACTTCAGTGATACTAACCACAATATTCTCAAAATTTTGCCTCTTTCTTAAACAGAAATTCAGCGAAGGAAAAAAAACACTGTAATGTGAGTACATGTTGTGCAGAAGCACAAAATAGCCATTGTGGTCTCAGATAAAAAAAATAGAATTAGATAATGCTATGTTTCATGCTTTGAAGTGTTAAAATCTACAAACTCTGAGACTATCTGATCCTGCAAGCATCTGCCTTTCCACCACCAAAACGAATCACTGAATTACTGCAGCAAAAACAATATTGCCTTTTATCAGCTGAGTTGAAACAGATGCTGACCACACGGGGCAAAAAACTGAGTTGAATGAACTGGAAGCATCCTCTTCTACTTGGACTTCCCTGAATTGCGTAACCAGCCAAAACAGCATGTTAGTTCAGATTTGAAATACCATGTAAATACAAATCCCCACTTAACTCAATCCACTATTACATCTTCCCTCTCCCATTCAACCATGTCAGTTTTATAACCCTCCTGAAGAAGGAAAAACAGAAAAAGAAGAATTCCATCAGCTTAGGTCAAGTTCAGTGTAAAATAACTTGCACTCTTTAGCCTTTATTAAAACATTATATAACATCATGGGTTACCAGAGACATATCAGTCATCAGATATCACTTTCAAAGTTCTGACTATCAGAAATCTTGCCATTACGTTTAAGAGGAAACAAGCCTCTAAATTCCAGCATTGATTCAAATAAAACTCTGGGGGAGAGGGGAGCAGAAAGCATTGAGAATTGGAGTTTTAAGGGCTGAATCTGCTACGTAAATGTTTGTCTCAGTTCTGTCCCAAAGGAATATGAGTCTAGATGACCCAAAATTTTTCATCCAGCCCTATGTTTCTCTGACTTCAGGTGTAGAAGCTCCATCTGACTGATTTATTTGAGTGCAGGTGCTCCAGACAAAGTCTAAACATCATGAGCATAGATGTCCATTTCTAAGTAATTATCCAACCTGACCATTTGCTGGTACTTCTCCACCTCTCAGCTTCACTTTTCCATGTTGCTAGCCATGCTTACCTTAGCCTCTCACTCCCTTTGCATTAAACTTGCTCTCAGCCCTTTTCAAATAGCACTTCTAATCCACAGCCTTCCTGTCTCAGGTCCAGCAGGACCTTTTTGCAACTCAGTCACTTCCCTAAGTTTTACTTTAGGCCCTAATCTAGGGAAGCAGCTTAAAGCATGGGTGAGCATTCTCAAATAAGGACAGACATCAACACATGCTATCTACACAAGCCAGGGTCTGGGGCTGTGCTGCCTGTTGAAAGATAGAAGTTTTTTTGTGATAAACCTCTTTCTAGGTATCCTCTTTGGCTTCCTGTAAACTTACAAACTCCTAGGAATAAGGAAAATACTGGAGGGAACAATGGTTCAGGTTCCTTTCCATTTACTGATTTTGAACATATTTGAATCTGGCTACAAAGTAGAGTTGGAGGAAAACAATAAAGACTGTATTGGGTTTTGGTTTGGGGCTTTTTATTTTAAGAGACTGTTGGCTAGAGCAAGGGTATCAAACATTTTCCTATATATTCTTCCCAGTCTTTTCAATCTGCTGCTCTCTTCTGTATTACAATATAGCCCTTAATAACCAAGAACTTCTATTCCCATCTTCTCAAAACCAGTTATTTTAAGGTAACTCTGGTCACAACAGGAGGACTGCGATAGCTTTTATAGCCTACAATGAGAGGAAGCAATTAAGAAGCCAGAAGCATCACTCTTGGTCTTAGAAACCACAGCACAAAAGAGGAATACTTAGTAGCAGAAGAATGAAGATGCAAGTTTACAAAGACAACTGGAAGATTTAGTCCTATTTTGATTTTGTTGAAATTGTGTATCCACATCACTTAATCAACTGTGAAATTTCCTCTAGGATCTAGAATCCATGATACTAGAGGAAAAATATCTAAAATTCTGGTTTCCATGTGCGGTGCACTACAAGAGATACTACACTCAGTGAATATAACAAGAAAGTCCATTAAGACACTACTTTGAATGTTTTCAAGTAAAATAAGCAACTTGAACATTTCTAAAGTGCTAATTACCTTAGAATCCAATTGTGAACACTTCGTCAAACAGAATAATTATCTCCAGTTATAAAGCTGTCATACTGACAGTCTAAGAGTTCCATTCCTAGCACTATATGTAAAGAATCAAAAAGACTTCCAAAACTTTGCAGGCTGATCCACTTCTTCCTCAAAAAAGGAACAAAGGAAAAATAAAGTACATAAAGTATGAGAAGAAAGTGATAAAGAAGAAGAAAGGAAGGAGATAAAGATACAGTAAATGTAATCCTGGACAACTTTTCCAGTCATGAAGGGTGTGATTAGTAGTATCTTCTATATATAATACACTTTTCTTTGAGGTTTCTGTGGTTATCCGATACAAAGCCAAAGGCAAACCTTCCAGCACTTTCTAAGTGCTTAGGACAGGAGAAGAAATAATTTCTACTAATAGCTAATATATGTGAAATTTAAAACAGGTATTCAAGCCAAATATGCTACCTGCAAAAATGAAGTAGTCAAATTGAATGTTAAGAAACCTATTCTTCCAGAAATTTCAGCTCAGTAATTATGCTTCAAGAATAACCTCTAATATAAGATCAAGGCTAAAGATGGGCCCCTGACTGGTTGTGCTACTCCCTTTTGAGAGAATTTGGAGCAAAAGAATGAAGTGCCAACACAGCTTATCTTCCCAAGAAAACATTAACTTGCTAGGACTAAGAACTGCAAAGGTTATGTATTACAGCACCACCTGGTGTGGCTTGCCATGGATGCAAATTTTAAGAGGATGAAACCTACCAGGCCATCTAATTTACCTGTCAGCTAGTACAGAATTCATCCATATGATGGTGACACAAAGGAGCATGACCCCTCGAATCTGATGAAAGAAGGCCTTTCTATCAGGTGATGAAGAGGCACTCTGCTGAGATCACATAGAGGACTACTCAGTACACTTAAGTGCACTGCTCTTAGCTGTTCACATGCTTAGCTGCTTTGCAAATTATAAAAGAGAAATTACATCTTTCATTATTTTATTAATCTTAGGATAGACAGCCTTAGCAAAGCATGTCTGGAACACTGTAAACCATCCGTGTATCTGGGTCACAGGCACCCTATGTATTGCTTTATCAAGTGTTCCAATTCCCCTTACCTTTCTCTGCTAAAAAAAAGAAAAATCATTGTATGACACATAATCCAGAAAGCAAATGGCCTTATTTACCTCTTGTGCTGTCATAAATGAAGAATAATTGCACGAAATCCAGTAGAATGTGAACTGGTATAGACTAGCAGAAAAAAAATAGACTGCTGCAAAAGCCTCTGCTCCATCAGCCAAACCTTTCTCCTGCCAGAGACAAGAAATGAGTTGATGGGCTCAGCTACACTGATTCTCTTTAATGTGCAGATATTAGAGTGCTTTTATTTTTTGTCCCCCTACTAGTAGGGAGGTGCCTCTTTGGCTAGGTACAGAACAAGCTAGCATCTGTCTAGGCACACAGAAGTGCGGAAATTTAGAACAGAATATTTTTAATCCTGCAAAATTCTGGTGTCTAAATATTCTATAAAACCCATTTTTTGCATATATAGCAATCCACTGTCCTGCATTCTGCAAAGAAAACAGCATCCTTGACAACAAATCTCAATTCAGCTTTCATTAATAAGCTGGCATATCTCACTATAAAGTGGCATATCTCACTATAAATGTGTACAGCAGAAAAGGTGAAACTAACACTGAAGGATGGATGCAGCTGTTTTCTAAACCACTCAATATTATCTATGTTCCTGCTACGTCATTGTCATGAGTTTGGATAAAGATCAAGCAACTTGCAGGCAGGCCTTTCTTTACAATCAAAAGCTTGCTAAGTTTCTAATTACCTCTTAAATTCTGCCAGACACTTTTGGCAATTTTTAAATAGGGGTTTTTTTGTAAGTATAATGCCATTACAAAAAGGAATCTGATACCCTAAATCACTTCTGTAAGTTCTGAGTCTGCGTTCAGAAAGCTTGTGCACACATACCACCTGCTGTCCCATAAGATAACCCCCTAAAACCAGACTATTAACACTGTCACTCCAGCTGAAACAGCCTAAAGGATCCAGTAAATTTCCGTTACTGATTTTTTTATTTTGAAGATTTATTACCCAAAAGACACTGCTTGCCAAGTTTTCTGAAATACAGAGGGGTATGTTTCAATGGAAGAAATAGCATGAATGTTAGTCACAAATACAATGCTCAAGTGGTAATTGAAAATTCATTTTGCTGTTTGCTTATCCCCTTCATTTTTCATTTTATGTTTATTTAAGTCATTAAAGTTTCCCTTAGGACAATTTTACATTTATTTTTTTCAGCATCTTTCCTTTGAGGTTGAAAGTATGCATTGCTGGAGTATCATCAACTGCCAGCAGTTAAATTAGGTAAAACAATATCAAGCAATTTTGAAAATGATTTTCCAAGAAACTACTCCCCCTGTAAGAAAATTAAGAGAGCAAAATATCCGTAACCCCTTGTCAGTATCCTGAAAAACTAATTAGGTCTATGCTTTTGATAAAGTAAGCTGACAAGAACCTTTCACCTCTTCTGTAAGATCCAATTTGCCTTGGAAATTTCTAATTTCTCTTTTGGTGTGTCACATGTGATTCATCCAAATACAAAGCAAAAAAGAAAAAAAGAGAGAAAATGAAAGATCCAAGTGCTTTTGGACTTGTACTAATGAATAATGTATATCATTATTCCAACCACAGTAAAAATTTTCTAAATCTAACTTTCATGCCTAACAGTTCATCAAACCTACGTTCAAAGTTACCATAAAATAATTCAAGGATGCTTTCTTACCAAAACCAGTACAAACTGGCAGAAAGGTGGCATAAATTATGACCTCCATTCTCCCTAGCTATCACCAGAATCTAAACATTTACTTAACAACAGCAAATACCTGCAAAAATGGGTTTAGAGAAGTCTTACGGTCCTTGGGAACTGCTAGATCTTGCAGGTGTCCAGCTCAATGTGGTATAATGTTTTGTCTGTGTATTTAAGCTAGTCTATATGACTTTTAGCACACGCATCTTGGAAAAATGCCTTCCGGCTTACCCACCACTACTTTTGATGCTAGAAGGGAGAAAACAAACCATTTAGCCTATTATTAGAATTATATTTTCCCTTTCGGGCAGTACTGCTTCAGGAAGGCTGAAGTGTTTGAACAAAAAGACTCAACTGGGACCAGGCATATGCCCAAGAATCTGAACACCTGCAGTCCCCAAAAATGAAGAGGTAGGTTGCCCATTTTTTCAGTTACTCTTAAGATCAGTTCATTTTCCCATTTCCTAAGAACTAAGTCAAAAACTGGAAAAAAATAAAAAATCATGTAGTGATCATCTTTCACAAGTTGGACAAAATTTCTTTAACATCCAGTTTCAAAATGTTAACTACTACTCTTCCAAAGAGCAGTTGCTGTGGTTTCTTTCTCCTTGACCCGGGGTGATTTTTTCAGTGCTCTCCCAATGTTCAAATCAGAAATGCAGTACTGTTCATCCTCCAAATATTTCGTATCAAGATTTCACGCAAAAATCAGCGAGGTGATATGCTACCATAAGTTTCTATCACAGCAAACGTCCTTCCTCTTTTGCAGTCAGTTTTCACAGAGTTGCATGTTTTGAAGCTAGAAGGGACTATTCTGATCAGGTATCTTAATCTTTTATTTTAATCTACTGCAGGATAAGTTATGTCAAGAAACCCCATATAACCATTTGTTTATTAATATATTCTGGATTTAAAGACAAGACATTATGTTGCTAAGTAATCTTTTTTTCAAAGGTGGATTATGCTTATTGTTAAAATATTAATTTGCCTTTTACTGTTACTTGCTTGTGATTTCCATTTCATGCTGGATGAAAGTGCCAGTTTTCCAAAGACTTCAGGCTAGCTATACTTGTTCATATCAGGTAAGGTTCTCATGTTCCAAGGTACAGTGCTACGTCATTACTGCTTAAGACGTGATGAGATATAAAACTGCAAGATTTTCAGCGAGGTATCTAATAAACGATTTCAAATTGCTGATAAGCATACAGGCATTGAGGCATTCAGTTCTGTAATAAGAAAAAATGATGGGCTATTTCGGTCAGTGATGGGTGTTCCTGTGTCCCTCTGTCACACAGACAGACACAAGCTTATCTTCATAAACGTCTGCAAACAGCAGGTTCTATTCCTGACAGGGATTTATAAAAAAACAGGTTCTATTCCTGACGAGGGTTCTTGGTGGCTAATGTAGTATATCTACATATTATGGACAGAAACACTATTGTGTTTTAGTGCTCTAAAATCCTGCTCCACTAGGATATCTTACTTGCAGTCCCATACTTAGACATGACTGTACAACCATCAAACGCAGTAAATTAGTTCACTTCTTATTTAGGCAAAATAATAGTTACCCAGGTCTTAGATGCAGGAAGAAAGTCTGCATTTCTCTTCATTGCTTCACAAGGGAAACCATGAGGCTTATGTGCCCACACCAGGACTATTAAAGCACGAAACAATCATGAGCAAGACTGATGCTATTCCTTGGTGTTCTGGCCAGAGGTAAACACCAGCTGCAATCTGTTCAGTGAAAGCAACGTCCCACGCCACATCTCTTGAGAAGACCCGACAACCCTCCCTCGGCCGGACAACTGGCTCTGATGTGTGGATCGGATAGGGAGGCTAACCAGAGCAAATCGGCTGCAGTGACTAAAGCTGGAAAGAGCCCATGGCTTGCAGCCTCCCTTGAAATGAAGAGCTGACACTTATCGTGTGATCCCTGTCGGGCTGCTGGGGAGAGCCTGAACCCCAGCTGCACCATTCAAGTGTCAGAACTGCAAATAGGTTTATTCTGCTGTGAATCCATATTGTGAAAAATGAAGAAAACAGCTGAATCCAAAGAAGTCCTAAGTACACTCGCTCAGGTTGGTGTGACAACGGCACACTTAAAAGACTTTATTTTTAATAAAAGGTCAAATTCTGCCATCAAACATGTACACATGAATAATTTTAATAAGGAAAATGAAGCCACAGTCTACATTATATATCATTAGCAAACTTCTACATCAAAAAGAACAAGACCATTTCAAAAGTGAGAATTTCAATGTCAGAAGAAAAAAGACTATATCTGAGTTAGCATTTACGGATTACTAATATGCATATGAATAAAAAAGATGCACACGGTGACTTGTGTTTACATGTTTCAGCTGTTTTCCATATCTTAAAATAACAGTACTGAAGTTACATGCACAAACGTTATCAGACCCATGAGGAGTACAGGAGAAATGAATAATGGGAATAAAACTAAGAGATAGGGGGGAAATGGTCAAATTCAGTGACTCAGCACCAGTATCTACATTACAGAAGAGAAAAACTTCTACAGTATCTACAGTAGAGGGGCATGTCCAAAGAAAGGCAATGAAGCTGATGAAGAGTCTCAAGAACAAGTCGTACAAGGAGCAGCCAAGGGAGCTGGGTTTGTTTAGCCTGGAGAAAAGGTGGCTGAGAGGAGGCCTGATTGCTCTCTACAGTTACATGAAAGGAGGTTGCAGAGAGGTGCCAGTCAGTCTCTTCTCCCTAGTAACAAGTGAGAGGACAAGAGTAAATGGCCTCCAGTTGCACCAGGGGAGGTTTAGATTGCGTATTAGGGAAAAAATTCTTCTCTGATGTCAAGCATTGGAATAGGCTGCCAGGGAAGCGGTTGAGTCACCATCCCTGGAGGCATTTAGAAGACATGTGGACATGGTGCTTCGGGACATGGTTTAGTTGGTGGACTTGGCATCGCTAGGTTAACAGTTGGACTCCATGATCATAGAATCATAGAATGGCATAGGCTGGAAGGGGACCTGATCTTAAAGGTCTTTTCCAACCTAAATGATTCTATGATTCTATGAAAAAAGAGAGTGAAGAAAGGACTGGGAGAGTGAGGAGAAAAAGAATCGATTTGCTGAGGAACAGTCTTTTCCAAACAGACCTTTCCAAACATGTTTAGTGGCACATGTACACACACATTACTCATTGTTTCATAATAATGTTAAAAAGAAAATGTGTTTGGCTACAAGCCATATGAGATAAAGCTGTAAGCCATCTCACTCCTGAGATCTCACCAAAGCTGACAGCCTGAGTTAACAAAGGGAAGTTTACAATGCATTTGGAGAAGAGACAGCTTAGAAATAGCTTGTTTTTGGTTTTTCAGAGGACAACTCAAGAAGAAGGATAAGAGAGTCAATGCCAGAAAGAGAGAGTGAAGAGAAAAAGAGTATTAATGACAGACACGAGGGATCCCAAAGCATGACTGCAGTAACAAATGACTTCTGAAAAAAAACCCTGTAATTAACAGTACTTCAAAATGAAAAAAACCCACCATGCTATTTATATGTTGTGAGAAGGCCCTTTAAATAAGTGCATTTAAAAGAACAATAGGTGCAGAGATTCTGTTCTTCACTCCTCATGCACTAACATTCTTTCCAGTCTCTTCAGCTGGACGTACATAAATTTTCTTTAATTAATTCCTAAGTGTTAGCAAGATCTAGGAAGACATTAGGAAAAAGTCTAGACATTAGAAAGCTCTTTACCATGAAGGTGTGAAACACTGGAATGGGTTGCCCAGAGAAGTTGTGGATGTTCCATGCCTGGAAGTGTTCAAGGCCAGGCTGGATGAGGCTTTGGGCAACCTGGGCTAGTGGAAGTTGTCCCTGAGGCCTGAGAAAGGGGTTGGAACTAGATAATCTTTCAGGTCCCTTCCAATTCAAGCCATTCTATGACTACTGTGAAGAGACCACACTGAGATGTACTCATGGGCTGGAGAGATATACACTAGCCTGAACAGCTACCAGAATGCCTAAACAACATACTCATGGATTTAAACCAGAGTTAAGCTTTTCAGTAAGAGTTGAGCATATCTAAAGCACTGAAGTCCAGGTCACTCTAGAGATGAAAAATACTTCTAATTGCAAAGAGAACATGCATCATATAGACCAGCATTACTCCTTATCACTATTATAATATCGGCATTGTACTAACAATAAAAATCAAGCTGTTTCCCTGCACAAAATGCTTATGTAGCTCAATTATTACATACAATTAAATAAGTGAGAGCCACAGTGTGGCGAACAGTGGTAAAGCTAGTAATAAGACAACTAAATAAGTCTGTAATGTTCCTTAGTTACTAAGCAAGTTCATCTTAAAACCTCAACAGCACCATCACCTTTGTCCTAAACTTTTAAGTCATGAAATAAAAATCTACACTAAACCCTGGCTGACTATAGACAAATAGAACTTCGATTCAATATATAACAGATCAAATTTCACAGACAATGAACTCCACGTTCTTTCTAACAGACGTGAGAGATACAACTGCAGACATCATTTAATGCTAAGGACACTATATAATTGTAACCCCTACATATGTGGAGAGCAGAAAGATTTTTTTCATGTGGCAGAGGAAGTAATTTGTCAGTATTATTTATGACCTTAAAAATTCCTAATTTTTGCAAGACAAGAACAATTCTTCAAAGCTCTAGATACTATGGATGACTACACAGTGTTCACAAACTCTGTTCACTAAGTAGAAGAAAAATGAAGAAAATATCATAGTAATGAGGGGCACAGAAACAGCTCTGGTTAGCTCAGTCAGTTAAAGCGTGGTGCTGATAACAGCAAGGTCACGGGTTCGATCCCCATTTGGTCCCCATATGTTGCCTGATCTCGTTGGGAGGCGTCCCTGCCCATGACAGGGAGGTTGGATTAAATGATCTCTAAGGTCCCTTCCAGCCCAGGCCATTCTGTGATTCTACCTGTTCACTTGATACACTCACATTATTGTGTTTATCACAGCAACCGAAAGAATGTTTAACCTTAAAAAAAACATCCTGAGTAAGGAACAGTTCACATTTGCATTGCCCAGAGGCTTATGACCATCAACCTAGCATATACATGAATGCTCAGGTTTCAAAATATAGTATTTATCAGATCTATGCTTATTATCTACTTTCCTTCTAGAAAACTGAAGTAATTCTGTTTTTTCAATGTCTCTGGATTTACATCTCAGAGCAGAAAATGTCCCTCAGTCTGTGGTTTATCTGGGGCATGGGGAAGAGGTATTTTTTTGCTAGAGGAAAAATCACATATAGGCTCAGATTTTTTTGCAAGTCCCAGAATGAGCAAAGCTTTTTTGCGGACATGCTACAGGCACTTCAGTATTGCACAACATGGGGCTCTGCAGGTCCAGGAAGCAGATTAGCCTTCCTAGGTGGTTCCACACTAAGGCAGTAACTCCGTATTTAAGTAAAAAACCCAAGTCTCAAGTGGTGGCAAAGTAAAAAGTTCCTGTCTTGTATCTAGCCTGCCACGTAATTTTTTCCTGCTTTTGTTCTCCCCACGATCCAAGCTGCGCATGTACAACTGGTCTGAGACGTACTCAAATAAGGGCACATCTTTATGAAGAGCTTTACCTGAGCTGCTTTACAGTGCAACAGTGTCCTGTAAACACAGTAAACAAATAATGAGTCAGAAACGAGAGGTCAAAGGTTGGGTTTTCTTCAGTCAGTTTTATCACTACAGCCAGCACTTAACAGAATGAGAACAGGCTGCCCAGGGAGGTTCTTTGGAGACATTCAAAACCCGCCTGGACGTGTTCCTGTGTGACCTACTGTAGGTGATCCTGCTCTGGCAGGGGGGTTCGACTAGATGATCTTTTGAGGTCCTTTCCAACCCCTGACATTCTGTGATTCTGTAAGACTTCACATATTTCCTGACAATTTCTAGCAAACTGCACAGCACCAGAAGTAGCAGCCTAGTGCAACTACTCTTTCCTACGGCCAGGTTCTGACAGACTGCCAGTACTGGCATACGGGAAGCTGTACACATCCCTTTACTCCCCTAGACACAAACTTTACAAAAATCAAAACCAGGGTCTCCTACAGATCCCTCTATCTTCCTTTTTGAGGTTAGCTGGATTTTCTTAAGTCATTTAATTGTGTCCTCTGTTGTATGTGTGGGGCAAAACTGTGTAACAGACGTGACCTCCATGCCCGCATACACAAAAAATGCGTATTTCAGTAATTGTGTATATGAGCATCTTGCATTCTATTTTCTTATGCTATCAGCACTTCTCATGAATATGGGACCAAAAAGCACAATATGAACAGAATTAAAATATTCCCTTTATAAACTGAAAAATATGTTGGGAACAAATTTCAGCTAGATACTTTAACACTGTAAGACAGCACATGTAGTAATCTAGCAAACAGCAGGCATTATCTTGCCTACAATACAGTAGGTACACTGTTTCAAGCGACATTTGGAAAAGCTTTTGATGCTTCACAATTACCATGGTTTTTAGATCAAAATGTACTCCGCAATTTTTTCACTTTTAGCATGTGTTCACAGATGACTCAATTTTCTGACAAATACTTATTTAATAAAAAATCAGTCAGAAAAACAGAAAAATACTGATAGGAGATCCATAATAAGAGTACGGTGCATACTCTTTCCACTCTTTGCTTTCTGCTAGCTCCAAATATGTGATTTATTGGCTGCCCATTTTCTATCATGGACATTTTGAGTAGGTGTAATTCCTACCTATTTTTAATACACTAAGAAATAAAGAGATTTATTAAAAAGGGATACACACCTACAAAAATAATGTCTTGGCAAAAAACTACTTCTGGTTTTGCCAAGCGGAATATTTGGAAGATGCTTCAAAAAGAAGTCAGGGGGAAACATTAGTAGTTCCTCCCACAAAGCACACAAAATTATTTCACATTGTTTAAAATATAAGAAAAATATACAAGAAGCTTTAATTTTGGCAAAAAAAGACCTGGGCTAAGAGCTTATGACCTAGGTGAAGAAGATTCAGTTACTTAAACTAACAGCTGGAAAGATGTTTAGGTTGAACAACACTAAACACCAGCCTGCTGATCTGTAAGGTACCAGCCCTAGGAGCAGGAATACAGAAACAATGGTATGCCAAAAGAGATCAGTAAAATAATCATCCTTGTTTCTGGAGTTTTATAGTCTGCCTCTGTTTTGGATGCAGATGTTGAAAAACAGCTCACAGCAATAGCCCTTAGGACGCACTCAAAGAACTCCCTTCGTACCAACTTGCTGGTTGGGTCCCTCGTTCTTGATCCAAGGTTAATCTGCCAGTTCCAGGAAACACAAGAAGTGGTAAACCCTCCATTATGCAAAGTAGAAATTAATAAACTTATTTTACGTACGTTTACCCTTAGGCACACAAGTGCCACATTCCTGGCTACAGAGTCATCCAATTTCAACCAGAAGGGTGGACCGTACTCTCCGCCAGACTATCGACAGTCTTGCCATCACGTTGTGCTCCTGAGAAATGTCGCTCTGAATCCACTCAGGCTGTGATGGAAACAATGAGACTCACTAGGAATTGCCCAAGCAAGCTTCTTAACTCCCAGACTGCTACACAAAATGCAAGCAGTGTTGTCTCTCCTTCAGGCACAGCTTTGACAGAAAATGGCCAGGGTTTCCCTGTTTTGGTTGGGCTAAGCTCAGTGAAACTATATGCTCCAAGCACACCATTATACCACTTCTGCAGGGGAAGCTCAGGTTTGCAAATAGCGTTGGCTCCTGGATACTGAACATGGGCAATACGGTGCACATTAGAACTCTGATGTAAATTTTAGTGCTTCTTTCTCTCACTGCACTTTGTGGATCTCAAGAAAAATTCAGGCTGGAAAGGACCTCAGGGGGTCTTCAGTCCAACCTCTTGCTCAAAGCAGGGTGAGATGTGAAATCAAACCAGATTGCTCAGTGCTCATACAACCACATCTTTCAAAATCTCCAAAGACAGACACTGCATAACCTCGCCGGGCAACCTGATCCAATGCTTGGCTTCCCTCATGGTGAAAAAGCTTTACCTTATACGACCTCTCTGGTTTCAACTTGTGCACAGCCTCAGTCTCTTATATGCTTCAAATCTGCTCCTGAGCTCAGTTTTCTGTCCGTAAAATGGGTCTAATAATCATTCTTTGCCTTTAGGGAGAGGTTGTAAGAATAAATTACTTACTAGATCTAGCAATGATGAATAATACTGAGGGGCTCACACACGAGGAAGTTGTACCTATGTAGAAGTTTCTACCGATGTAGAAAAGGTACTTTAACACAGCATATATTTCACTGACCTCTCAGTCTGGAGCAATGTCTGCTGACCAGTTCTACAGATGCTATGTGACCTGTAGAGGGACTTGGGTGAGGGAGGGGAAGAGCTGGAACGAGATAAATAGTTCATGCAAGAAGAAACCTCCAGCTTTGGTTGTAAATTCAGAACAGAAGAATTGATGACACGATGTTCACTCCTTAAGATTCAAAGCACCGCTCTATGTTAATTTTGAGCATAATCCGATGGATATATGGAACAGGTAATAATTAGAATATCAATATTTTTTTGTCTTTACATGCAATTTTTCAACAGTCTTGTTTCATAGTTTCTGAAAGAGCATCCCTCTACCACAAAAATATCATTTCAAAAATAAGAAATTAAATTTTCTTTAAGGTCTCTATTTAAGAACACTCAAAATTTCTATCTGCAGCAGAGTCTGTTAAAAACATGCTTAAAATGCTATCCTGAATTAGGGTCATAACTTGGTTAGGTATTGCATGAGATGGACCCTGGTAGTTGATTTTAAAATATCTCCTTAAAACATACACAGACGTACAATTAAATAATTATGCTTTTTGAGATCATTTAGTGAAGTTGTAGAAATTTACTAAGAGGGAAACTTGTGCTGTTGGACTTAAGGTAACTAAGGCAGCCTGCCCTAGTAGAGCAGAGGGACAGGAAAAAACATCTTTGGGGAAAAAAATACAACCTTCCAAACATTTTACTTAAGAGCAATTTTGTTTTAATATCTAAAGTAAACATACCCAGAATAGGATACAGTATACAATACAGGATTTATTATTATTCACTTGAGATGAACTCTGTTACTCACTAGCTTGTGCAAATATTAGAAACACTAAAAGACAGTTCAGATGACCAAACACAACTGTGTATTCTGCTCCTCCTTCAGACACTCAGCACTTCTGTACATGCCAGTGACAGCAAGCATGTGACACACATCACAGGATCTCTCAGCTGGGCATCTTAGCCCTAGGGCTTTTAGATGATTATGACAGAGTAACATGACTTGCTTTTGCAATCTTGCCTCTCAGAGTTCAAAATTCAGAGTTCTTTCCCAAAGAAATCTATATTTAACAAGTGCTCCAGGGCATACCATTTACATATAAGCATCTAGAATCATAAAATAATGCTGACCACTGAGTGCCTGAAAAGGACATGCTTGGTGGCTGTTCCAAAGACACCAGGACATAATGGAAATGCTCTGCTATAGCAGAGGAACATGGCAATGCACATCTACTCAGACACTGTATGTTTCTATTTATATTTATGAGTTTGGCTGGTCAGGCGAATTTCTATTTCCTGTGCTACACTGCACCCATCTGACTGATGTGAAGTGGACCTGCTTTTCACAAAGAGGGGAGAACACAGAACATGGCAGGACTATAAAGAAAGGAAACAAAATATTTCAGCTTTGATATTCCAGCAAGCATGCACACTAACTTACAGGAGAAAAAAAAAATATAACCTTTGTTTTCTGGTCAAATACAGTCAATCAGAACATGCATATCACTGAACAGAACAGAATCACATTGGTTGGGACTGAGGTTTATGGAAATTACCCCAAAAAGGGATAAGATAAATAGGTGAACACGAGGGGGAGCTGTAAGTGCAGAAGGAGAGAGGCACAAATAGCATCACATCAATCTCTTGTGACGGCCCAATTTCCTCACGACTTCCATGAACTATGCTCTCTCAGTTCAACCCCCCTAGTTAAAAAGGGAACCACACTACAGTAAGTGCCCCGGTTTTATAACAGTTCATGTTCTTGAGATGGAAGAAGCATTGCTACACATGCCCCAAAACTATGAAGTCTAATTTCTACCTTGGCTACTCAGCTGTAACATACTTTGCAAGTAAGACCAAGAAGAAACAAGACATGCAGAGAGCCTGCAGCCCATCCACATCTTAGTGACGTTCCACACAGAAGTAAGTGATAATGTACAGAGAGGATATGAAGATTGGAAATTGCTTAAATACATAATTTAAAAATATATAGTATGAACAATGACACCTGGTGCTGCTGCTGATAGACCATGTATGCATGCTCAGTAGATGAATAAAGAAATCAGCAGAAAAAGCACTCAAAGGCACACTGTAGAAGATAATGTATGACATAATGTCTAAGCAACAGTTTCAGCTTCTCTAGACTTGGGCTTCTGAAGTATCAAATCCTCCAGTGCAGGTTTAAGCCACAAGTGGAGCACTGAGATGCTGCCTGGGGCAGCAAGTGACAGCAGCAGTGGCAGCTGGGCTGCTGACTGATGGAACCTGCATGACTCATGTGGTGATGAACAGCATCTGAGAAGTGAGTCAGCAACGCCTGCTTGGGTGGGAAAAGTAGATTTGGAGCACTCTATATTAACAACACTTAGGGGGTAAATTGCTAGTCCTGGAAGAGCAAGAGTCCTAAAATACTCCTGCTGTCCAATGTCAGAGCCAGACCCTGGGAAAGAGAATCAGCTGGTGTTTCAAAATCACATTCTCCATATGCAGATGGTGACAGTAAGCACAGTATCCTCATTTTTACTTTTTAAACTTCTTTCATCTACCATATGTAATCAATATGAAATGACTAAAGGAAAGGTGTGGTTAGACTATACGTCTCTTGTCACGTGTTCTACAAGATAGAGCAGCAATGCGCGCAGTAACACAAATGAGACAACTAAATGTCCTTCAAAGTCACATATACACAAGTTCTTCCAAAAATGTGTTTGTAGTAGACAGGTCTCGTAATGAAAGCAACTCACAAAAGCCTAAGACCAAGCATAGCAAACTGAAGTGTCATGGGCAAAATGCAAAGAAATACAGTGCAACAGCAAATTAAGAAATAAGCTGGACAAGTTTCTACTGTCTTAGCTGGGCCTTTACCAAAATGTACTCAGAATTGTGTCTCTGGAGATTGCATTTCTTTCATATAACACTGACTATGAAGGATGTTTATTTTAGAACAGAAAAGTAATAGACAATAAATTCATCTGACCCTCAGCATACAAGGTATTTGGGATGCCTGTCTCCACCGAGGTTAAACATGGTCTACATGACTGACAGTCTGAATTTTAAATGGCTAATGCCACATGGAAGTTACTCTCATCATAAACAACTAACATTACATGCATGACAGGGAACTAAACTTTTAATTGTAAGTGCTCACCAGTGTCTAAGGAGTCAAATATTCAACAGTTTTAAAAAAACCCCAATACACTGTCATTACTGTATTTGAATGGGTGAGTATTATTTTAAATTTGCAGATACAATAGCTATAGCATAAGATTTGCTGTGTCGTTTGAGAGATCTGTAATTTTGTTATTAAACATTTTCAGGGAAGAACTTCAAATGCAATGCTAATTTTGAGAAACAATTTAAGTGTATCTTGGGTATATACAACTGCCTAACGCTGAGTCTTCTGCAGTTATGTGTTTGAAGCAGTTTGCAGCCTCAATTACTGCAGCACAGCATCTCAGACTAATATGTTCAACTTCACTGTACTTTTAGTCAAACTCCACAAAAGAGGCCTGCACATGGAGGATTAGATCAGAACCACCAAATGTAGGTCTAAAACAGGACTAATAGGGAGCTTGAATAAATAATCCTAAAGAAACAAGCCAGAAAGTCTGGACTAGAGGTTACCTACCCCTGGAGGAAGCAGGAATTCAGCACCTCTCTGTTTATGTTGCAGGTTCCCTGGGCAATTTCACCTGCGCAGAGCTACCTCCATCTGGGGAAAGAGGCAACTAGCTTTTACCTGAGCAACACACCCTCCAGTAATGGTAAAACAGCCGTAACATCTGCCAAAGCCCCTAGAGGCTAGATCAATTAGCTTGCACATTCCAGTAAGAGTGAATTCAGCACAAGATACAGCTGCTATGGCCATTTTCATTTAAAAAGTTACATCTAAATCCTTCAATTTCTAGGCTAGCACTCTCTCATCTCACTGGTTGCTCATTCAAAAGAAACCAGAAAAGATACAGATTATTACTATCTCAGCCTCAGACCTAAAGTTGATTCAGTCTAACAGTTTTTCATCTTTGCACATTTACTAATAAGTCGGCGTAAAATGAGCGAGAAAGTGCTGCCAGCAAGGCAAAGCAGCTCCACAGTTCCCAGCCTGCTCCATGAAAGCTGCTAACTTTTGAACATTAGTTTTCTCCTACAATCAGAGACCTTTGCTCTCTGCTGCTTCACTGGCCACCACCTCAACAGCTCCTTGTTTTTACTGTGAAAGATTCCGTAGTGAGGGCAACTCATCCAATCCTACCAGAGACACTTGTCGAAAACTCATTTTGTGTTCATTAGTCCTCACCAACTTCAGTGGGAATGCTGCAGGTATCATTTGGGGTTAGAGACCTACAGTACTCCAGAGAGAAAATGCAGTTCTAATCCACAGCAGAAAGTTTTAACTTTTTTCCTACTGTTGAAGTGCCAAGATGTCCAGCTACCTAAGGATGCACTTAGACTGCCAAAGACCTCTAACTACAAATGAGATCCAGAGAACCGAGGAACTTTATTCCAGAGATTTCACAGAGAATCTGTCTATACCCAAGTACTGAGGCCCTTAAAATCCCACTCTACATCCCATTTCCCTCATCTGTTCATATGTGGTAGTGATATATCCAGTTACGCCACTGTCAGATAAACGATTTCTATCGACAGGGGTACAACTTACACTGCAATAATCTTTTGCTTTATTAAACTGCTGATACCAGTTTCATAGCTTCGGATGTGCAGAAATAGGTAATTAATTTTTAAGGCAGGCACAGTGGTTTCGAACCACACACAGAGACTTGCTAATGTTACCTGGTGCTTTTCCACAGGTCAAGGACAACAAACAGCCTCAAACGCAGAGATTTACAGTTTCTGTTTTACAACCCAATGTCATCTGCCCTGATTCAAAGTACTTATATGCACAAGAAGACTGCCTGGAAGCAATTCATTTTCATCATCTCCCTCAGAGAGGGAAACACTTCAAGCAATGGCTACTTTGCTTTCCACCAGACAAATTAGTTTCACTATGAACTTTCTCTGATGTATAACCTATGAATTTTAAGTTGGTTGTAAAAGTCCACAGAAACCCAGTTTATTATCTTCCATCTGTACTGACTTAAACACTCCTTTTGAACAGCAACAATAAAAGTTTAAATTTCCTCTCCCTTGGTTCCCTTCCTTCTTGCTACTTAGCTATAAGCTCTCTAATCACTTTGATAATACAGGGATATTTCAGTACTTTAATGATAAAATTGAGCACGCCAATGCTTTTGGTATATGATTAGTAGAGGAAATACAAACACCTGACAGCAAAGTCCGTGATTTTGTATGATTTAATATCAGAATGAAATATCACTGTTTAAAATTACGAATAAGTCCTGTTGTGAAAGAAAAATGGTTTCACAATAAAGAGATTTTTTTTTCCCGTTTATAAGGTGCATTTGTAACACGAATTAAGAATAACATCTCTGAGAATGCAAAAATAAATGATATTTCTCTCAGAGGAATTAAGATTTTAATACTTTGCCTTTGATCTGAATTACACAGTATTCTTTAAATCCCAGAGCACAAAATTCCAGACTTCTGTAAATAACCTGGAGCTTGCTAGCACAAATCTGTCAACTAACAAATCCCTCTTCATGGTTCCAAAGGCTGCATTTTTAAAGGTCATTAGATGGTAAGCTCACACACTAGCTTTCCAGCACACGTAAATAATAGACACAGACATAAAATCTCCATTCTCCATTTCAAGTAGCAGTGCTTCTTAAAACTGTATCATCCCTGATGCAAATCAGAGAACCTGCAGGCAGGTAATATTTGCAGGTAATAAAAACAAGTTTCCAGCTCTCAGTAGACGAAGTAGACCAATGCTGCACTTGCTGGGTATGGAGAACTCCTGCTGATGTCACAGTGACTTAGGAAGGGCCAGCAGGGCCACAACACTAAAATATTCCATTGAAGAGGAAAAAAAAAAAAAAATCTTTAAAACCTTGATTCCTGCATGAGTGTGCCCCATTTTGACATACCACAGGCTGAAACATGAACGATCCTTCCTGACGAACACTCAAGGAATTGGAAATGTCTCAGTTTGAGAAAGAACCAACAACTTCAAGTTGAGGTTAATTACAAGTTTCATTTTGAAGTTGTGCATAAATGCTGTACTAAATCAGAATGTTTGCTCAACTAAGCCAAGTGAAACCATAAAGTAGATCCACTGTGAGTATACTTCAAAACTTGCCCTTCAAACCGAAGTGACTGCACTGTAGTATGGAGCATTGTCACTGAGTGTTCCTCAGCTTTGCACTCCGGAAAAAACGATTCCCTCCAGGGATGGCTGTTTGTGTGCTGGTACCTCAACTGCTAAAACTCCGCTCCATAGACTGAGTTTCTAAGAAGTGGATGAAAAAATATGTTGATTATATGAAAAATTAATGCAAACACCAGAAGTAAAAAAATATAAATCTCTAAATCTAGTCATATTTAGACTAACTTTGAGAGACAGGACTATTTTTGTAATACTGATGTGCAACCAGGTTTGTGTGGGTCACTTCAGCTGTCACTCCAGCCTGTCCTCAACGCTCTGTGGGAGGTTTATACTAATCAGCTTTTTCTGAGGTTAAATTCTAGCATCACATCAATAGCTGTTACACAACATGAAGAAAGACAAGCTCTGCTGATTTATGAAAGCCAGCCTGGTCCTGTTTTCAAGCATCTGAATTAACAGATATTTCCCCACATAAGATTATTTTACATCATGAAGTTAAGTGTTTCAGTTAAGAATAAATAAACGCAATGATGCATCATGCTCTAAAAAGCCAGAACCATTTACAATTAGCATTAACTTCAGGTAAGATGGAAGGGCGGGAAGGGGAAGAACCACTAAAAAAAAAAAGTGGTTTAGAGATTTTTATCATCAATGCAAGTGTTTCTATCTTCATATAATGTAGAACAAACATTTTCCCAGAGTTTACTTCAAACAAAACCATATTATCTTAATCATTTTCTCATAAAAAATAGACCATACAGCTCAACACCAAGTAAAGCTGAATTTCTATGCTTCGGTTTCAGTATTTTGCAGTGGTAAAGCTGCCTGGCACTCACAGCAGCACCTGAAGGAATATCCATGGAATGTAAGCCTTTTAAATTTTTGAAAAATCTTTCAGCTAACAGAAGTTTTCTCTAAAGAAAAAAAGAAAAAAGTGGGGGGGAGGGACAAGAAGAGAAAAAATAAAGACGTGAAACACATGTCCAGTCAAAGCACACATGTGTTCATGTATCAGACTTCAGGAAGAATCAAAAGATAGTGTAACTCTGGTTAATCCCATAATTGCAAGAGGCTTTCATCCATGGCTGTTAAATAATACGATCCAAGGGAACTCTCCAAGATTAAGTATGTGAAGTCACAGTGCAACTGAAATAGCAAGTCACTGAAGGGTATGCTACACCATTTATACAAAGAAGAGAAAGATAACTTCTAGTAATTACCCCTTTAAAAGAACTACTGCCATTTCCTCAACATGCAAATATATTTACTAGAATGTAAATGTATTCATTTGGAACATAATGACCGTAAAACTTTGAATTTTTACTCCTGTAAGTGCCTAATCTGATACATTATTTGCAAACAAGCAATCAATTTGTTTTTCCTGTACTGAAGATAATTTTTACAGTCAGAAAAGGAGGAAAGGTATTCTTGCAGAGGAAAACAAAAGGAATAATCAGAGCAATGAACTGAATAATTTGAGGATAAGAAACGAGAGCCTCATTGACAAGATACACCACATTTACCTTCACTCTAAATCAGAATTTATACTATGGCACCTAAGTAAGTGCATATCTACCATTGGGAAAGCCAGGATCATCTTTATTCTCTACGGAGAACAAGGCTTACTGTTATAAAGATACTTTTCACATTCAGAGCCCAATCTAACTGGATTATATTTGTAGAAGGGATAAACGGATCTAGGTGCCCCACTAGTGTTCAATTAAATTTTTTGCTCTCTGGGGAAAAAAAAATATCTTTTTTGTGCAGTGTAGGAATATAGGGGAAAATTACAATGGGCAGTCATGGCTGCAGCCACAGCTAGAATTGAGGATTTCCTGGTCCCCAGGCCATGTTGAAATGTTGGATCTGGGTGTCTTGCAGTAAAGATCACTGTGTAAGGTCAGTATGTGACCCTGTACACTTCATGTGTACATGAAGATGTATACTTCATGTGCACAGAACTACTGAACACCAACTTCAGCTACTACATTAAAATAGTCATTGAGAAAAATGGCAAATATATCCATAACTTACAAAAAAAGAAGCAATATTTTGTTGTAAAAGCTCCAAACAAGATAAGAAAACCCCTCTCCACTTGGTGCAGTGACTTAACTTAGTTTCCTAGAAAAAAAATAAATTAAAAAAGACAATTATCTGTTTTGTATAGTAATGACCAAGATGTTTGTTTGGGTCATGTCTGCAGGCACTCCAGAACCAGAGATATCACCCCCTCCTAAGGCCTGAGCCCGGTGAGATGTCACAGGGCTAAGCGCCTTAGCACAGACAGGCACACAGCCAACGCTGTCCAACAGAGCTGTTTTCCACCCCACACTTTGGATACAAGAGGTCCTCATCGCTTCCACAAGTCGTCAGACATGCTGCACCTCACAGCTGAAAACCCTCTGGAGAAGGACAGAACTGACCCACAGATGACAGCTGGGCCCCTGTCAAAGAGTATTTGGCAGAGGCGCAGTCCCTCCTTCTCAGCACTGCTCAGCTGTGCTCAACTGCAGGAGTCCAGTCTGGAGTCAGCAACGCGGCAGGTTCAAAATATTTTGAATCAGCTACTGGATGGAAAAACTTTAGCTGTGAAGATGGTAATTTTATTCATTAAGAAGCATACAGCACATGCATCAGTATTGCCATCCCATCTGCGATCGAATCCCAGAAGCATAGTAATGCTAGTGGCATTTGTATAGCATTCAACTCTGCAGGGCTGGAATGGGGAAGAAAATACTGAATTCTGAAAGTGTCCAATAAAATCAAAAGATTCTGCAAGTAATTTCACGCATTCCACCAAATCTGACCAACTTCAAAATTCACTGAGCTTATAGAAATATAGTCCTTTTTAACATCATGAAATGCCTATACGAACACAGCAACTGTCCTTTTTTCAATGTAACATCCCTCTTAAACGTGCAGATGAGTCTGGTACCAAAATGTATTGGTACAAACTGGTGAAGCAGTTACTAAATAAAGAGAATTTCACTAGCAGTTATTTAGCAGTGACTTAATTATTCTTTAGCCAGTCAGCATTTTTTTCTTTAAAGCCAATTTGAGTCCAGACTGCAAAACTGACATATATAACTGTTTCACAAACAGTTATAAATACTACTTTCAACGTAAACAATTTCTGCTAGTTTTGCTACCTCCAAGACGATTATTTCTACCATCAGAACCCCGTAACGCATCAGAAAAATCAAACTCTGAGTTGGATGAGACCACATCCTGCTATACAGAAGATAACATTGAACCAAGCTGACTAATTTCCCTTTACTAGCCCCGTGTCTTGCAGAGAAAGCAGCCCAGCTCCAACCTTTAATTACCTAAGCAGTACTTACTAAACTTAGTTGCCCTGAATATCCACAGATTAAAGCAGTTCTGGAGATGATCCCAGATAGTCTTTCCAAGTAAGAACTCTCCCATCAGGTGCTGTTACTAATCAATCCTGGACAACAATAACTATAGTAAACCCATGTAGAATTAAAAAAAAAACAACCGTAATTGATTAACTTCAACTCTGAAGTACTTTTTTTGCACGGAAATGTGCAGAAGTGACAAAGCCTTCCCTCAACAATCCTGGCCTCCCAATCAAATAAAAAAAAAAAACAATATACAAAAACCTTCAAGTCGGTCACAGGCACAGGTTTGTTCACACAGGAGAAAATGCTGCTGAATCCCTTCCTTCCCTTTACAGCCTGCAAGCAACAAGAGGTGCTCATTTCACGTCTGGTATGGCAAAAGATTGTTGGTATTTTATACCGTCTTTCTCACAGAGTACTCCCAAAACCATGTTCCCCAGCGGTAGAACCATCACCATGACAGAGACCTGCGAATTCTCTAATCCCAATTTTTCATCTCCAATTCTCTGTGGACAGCAGCTGGCCCACAGATAGGCCACCGAGGCATCTCCTCACTCCCTCAGGGGAGCAACTGAAAAAATCCATACATTCTGAGGTTTCTCCATTGGTCCTTCTCTCTCTGAGTGGAGAAGGAGAAATAACAACTGCTCTGTAACACAGCATTCAGCTACCTGGTATAACTGGCTGAGAAGGCAAGCTGGATACGTCACTTGACAACCTTTAGATATCACTATAAATCAAAAGCATTCAGCATACTGAAGCAGTTCTGGGCATATCCTTGCCCTCATTTATACTACTAATTAGTTTTGATGTTCCACGTTAGGCTTTGTAAAAAACATACAGCGAGGGGAAAACACCTCTACAGTGAAAAGTCATATTTCTCATGAAAAAAAAGCACAACTAAAGAGTCAAGTCACTATGACCAGATCAGGAAAGAGAGCAGAGAGGTGATGGTGGTAGCAGCAACAGCTCCAGGCTCAATGAACTTAGTATTGCTACAGCTTATGATTACAGCGGGAGGAAAAAGTAGCTTAGCTACTGACCCCCTGTGCAGACTTTGGGCAAGTCATTTTGCCTTTTTCAGTCATCATTTTCCTTCTCCGTGTCCATTTCCATTAGGTACTCCTATTGCATCTCACAAGGACAGATAACACCACAGCTCTACAGGGATCCTCCTCCCACCACCCTTAACTAGCAAAGCCTCAGTGCACGACTGAAACAGGACTAATACGCAAAATTTTACTTCTTCCCTGGCTGGCCAATCTCCTGAGAGCACCACGGTACAGACAGCCCATGAAGTGAGATTCAAAAAAGGAGAGAATTACACTAGTCCAGGTAGTTCCTTTCGCGCACTGCAAGGGGCTATGTAAAAATAACAACAGGCAAACGGACATTGGAAACTCATCTTAATGTTTCAGTGCAGGTAAATGAAGCAGATAAAGGCCAGCAACAACAGGGAAAGCTTAAGAAGGTAAGAAAAAGCCTTACAATTTTAGGCAACAGTAGCCAAAGATCCCACAGACGGATTTAAAGATGCACGGCATAATCAGACAAAGAAAATAACCTTTACAGAGACATGAAAAGTATTTAAAGAGAGAAGACTCTTACCAAAGAACTAAATCAGAAACAACATCTCACCATCCAGCAACAAATCTGTAGGGCAGAACCTCAGCTGTAACTCTCATGGCTGTAATGACACAGTGGAGTTAAGGCAGTGTACACCAGCACGGATATAGCTCCAAAGACCCTGAAGAACAAATGCCTCTCTCTTTGAGAGTCTAAGTTTTGGGGTAGGAACTCATAGAATTCAAAATACATGCTGATTCACAGCAAAAGAAGAAAAAACAAATAAATTTATTTCCCTGTTTCAGTCTCCTTCAGCTTCTAAACATAAGTTTCATCCACATTAACTTTATCAAAGTTCAAATGTTTCCCACCATCTGTGAACATTTATATCTTGCTATCCAAAGGTTTAAATACCTCTGTGCAATAGATCCAGTCATATTATCCTCAACCCACTGAAACAGAAACGTATCACATGCAGGGAAAAATAATTCCATCGGGTTCTGGCAATCTCAGAGAACAGTCCAACAATCCAACAAGCAAGTACATAGGGAAACTGAAGAGACAGAGCCTAAGCTGTCTTCTTGCTCCCAGGAAGGCACATTTGCCACTGTTCCCCACTATGGGTATAGAATGTCACTCTCTCAAGATCATTAATGCAGCACCTGTCATTAACAGTAAACTGTTAATTTAATGTGGCAAAAAAGGAAACAATTGAATGAGCATATATACATTCTGCATTCTACTCGAAGTGTCGGCTCTGCTGTACTTCAACTTTTCAGTAGAGTTCCAGCAGGGATGAAGTTTCTAAGGCCATTAATTTTCTATATGTCTTCAATGTCTGTCAACTTCAAAGAACAAAGGAAACACATCACTCCTTATTGCCTGAAGGTCTTGCCTTCCTGTAGCACAGGAGTGATGTCAGTTTAATTGTCAGCAGGTTCATGGAATATTTTCAGCCTGCTAGGCGGATAACCACATCCATTCTGTAAAAAGTCACTGGCATTAATGAATACAGTAATAGATAAGTATAATCAAATTTTTGTCATTTCTGAAGAAATAATTCAATTATGAAGGTTCTAATCAGAAAAAATACAAGCAGAACAAAGTTTAAAATCAATTTACTGTAATAATATTTCACACTGTGCCTAAGTGTTTTTAAATCAGTCATTTTCACCCTAAAAATAAACACTGAGATTCAGAAAGACAGGCTCAGAAGGATCTGGTTTTGGTGAAGCTTTCTAAATTGTTTTATACCTAGATGGTGTCCCTAGCACAAGCTCTGAAAATGTTCTTCACTGATAACCAATCCACGATGAAAAAATAAATAAATCCAAAAAACAGATATAAATTGTGAATGTTTCCAGTTTCACTGGCCAAACATAAGGCTGAAAGGCAGCCCTTTTGTAACTTAAGCGTTTTTAGAGACTTCCTTTGCTTTTCATTTTAGATTCCTCGCCCAATCGAAACCTCTTCACCTATTCTGATTTTTCATACCTCTTTAATCATTTCCTCTGCTTACTACTTCCCAGGGCCTACCTCCTTGTCCTGCTATTCCCAGGACTCTCTCCTGGTTCATTACGCCAGCTCCAGGCTCAATGACTGGGTGACCTGCCTTTCCACTGTCCAATTCTAAACTCTAAGTTTCTCCATCCCTCTTGCAGTTTCTTGGTGACCATTTTCTACCTCCAGGTGCTTTTCACGATCCAGTTCCCTGCAGCCCAGTTCTGTGCTTGTCCAGTTTTGCCCAAATCCTCCATACTGGTGGTCTAAGTTACAGACTGATGAGACACTGAGAACATGAAGATGAAGTAATGAACGCAGGGTTTTAACATCTATCAAACAATGCAGTACCTCAATAAAGACTCTGTCTGAGGCCAGTCCCAAGAGTATGGAGATTAATGCTCACAGATTGCTGTACGACACTTTTTCAGCCTGCTTCCTATAAGAGTAAAGTGAGGTGTGGTAACAACTGTGTGTGACACAAAGCAAGACAGCAGCTTTTCCTGTCTCAACTGTAATGCATGGTGATGTGCTGCAGACAGTAAGGTAAAAAGCAAGGAGCAAAACCAAAATTGCCATGAATAAGGATGGGTAAATTTAAACACGGCTTTTGTACCAAGAGTACAATTTTCTGTGTGGAAAACGGAGCAGATTTCCACGCAAAAATGTCTATCTGCAGCACCGTCACACCAGTGATAACAGATCTAAATACACCCACATTACCCCATGTTAAGGGCGAGACAGTCAGGGATACCACGAAGCTCTGCATGTCCAAGTCTCATAACTTTGATTTTGAAATCCCTAATTCTGGATTTTAAGTATGTCCAGAGTGAAATGCAATTCATTTGGTTTCCATAACAGATCACGGGAGAACTCAGGTTTGATGGAACGTCAGGAGGTCGTACTGGTCCAAACTTCTGTTCACACATCAGCTTTGCAGGAGCCTAGAACAGGACCGAGGTATCTGGATTTGATTATTTGTTCTACCACATATTTACTTCTTGACATCAGGTCACTAATTTACACAGTTGCTGTCTGCCTGAGTTGACTGCAGTCACAGAAAAAAGGACTGTTACTACATGAACATTTCAGGAAACGTGGTTTGAAATATAGGCAATCAGACATCTAAATACTAGAGCTGGGCTAACACAGGAAACTTTAGATCTTAGTCGAGCACTCCAGAGCATTCAACCTGTGTGTTTTGTTCCATTCAAAGAAAGTAAGGGCCTGTGTCCACAGATTTTAAATTTGGTTCTGAAGCTGCTACATTTTAAAAATTATTATTTTTGTTTCAAGCCTGCTTCTTGGTTTCAGAGCAAAGACTTCTAAAAGTCCTTATCCACACTGTGCTTCAACTGGACCAAAATCAACTGTAAATAAATCTGAGTCATATGAAATCAAGTAACATTTTTGTTAGGTTTAAAAATATACAGTAGTATATTAAACAGTATTTCTTTTTGTTTCATTTGCTCTTGTTTACTACATATCTAAATGGCATTTTAGTCAGACACTTATTTACTGTGTGTTAAACTGCTTCCTGCAAACTTGGCACCTAGACCTTGGGAAATGGATAAATTACCCTCGAGTTCATTTTCTGTTCTCAGCTCTCCAGGGGATGCTCCTGGCAGGTTGAGCCAAAGCAGAGAGAGATGTTTGTCTCATTTCTTTCTACTGTTTTGGACACCAGTATTAACACACTGTTAGAAACTGAACAGCTCAGAGAGAAGGCTGGTTATTTTTTAAATTCTAGCTTCAAACAAAGTTAAAAGTTCACAAAAAAATAAACAAGACCTTCTAATTAACTACAATGACAGCTACCTGCTAACCCTTTCAACACCCATATCAAAAAGCCAGGCAAAGAGTGTCAGAAGTTCAACCTAAATCTAGGTGTGAATTCACCCAAGACCTCGGGTGTCACACATCAAGTGTTTGTCACTTGCCTTCAACGAGTCCACTAAAAGCGGTTGTCACATGTCTGTCTCCCTCCAGAACAGCAACCCTCCAAGTGAGATCAAAATCAATGAAGTTGATCGCTCAGCACCCACAGAGACAAGACTGACTCCAGAGACACCGGGGGGAGCAGGGCAACAACCCCAAACCAACCCCAAGACAAAGAAAAGCCCACAAGCATATGACAAGTGGCTGCAGAAATAAGCTACATGCTAGAAGGTTAGTAAGTCTTTTCATTACATAAATAGGTACATCTGTGCATATACACAGACACATTTACTGGACACTGCACCTATATGTTATGTGAATAGCATATGGAGAAAGCAACTAAGAATTTTTTTTTCTTATATCCTGCCTTTTCATTTCCTTTTAGACCAAGGCAAGAATAAAATATTTAAGGCTGGTAAATTTCCTTGTCTTTGAGGGCATAAGACATAGGAGTAAAACATTTTAAAACAAAATGTATGTGGTCTCAATAAATCTGTCATATTAAAACAGTTGCACATTTTCTATGCATCAAGGCAGACAACAAACCTGACTAAAAGGCTACTGGGTAATATTTGCAAATAACATAATACAGTTATTGTCTACTACCTCAATGAAACCATGGTCTTTCTTTCTGTGCTAGGTACTGCACAAATGCACAGAAAAAGAACCTGCAGGTCATGCTGAGCTTACTGGTTTAGACTGTTCATGAAACAAAGGTTACAGTGAAATTATTAAGACCACCTCCTTAAAAGTGGGCGTCTAAGGCATTTATCCCTGCTACAAAATGGAAGTGTCATTTAAGGAAGACCACGAGCACATTGTTTAAATTAAATACATATCACATTGTTTAAAGACAATTTATATCAGCACAAAGTGACATATTCCACGAGCGACAAAAGTACGTTTAGATCAGCATATATCACACAAAGTTTATAATCTTAAATATTAAGGTGTCTAAAAAAATCAAGACAAAAGGATACATCAGTCCAGCATAATGAGAAGTATGCATTTAAGCACTGTGTTCGTTAAATAAAATTGAGGGCAATCAATGCTTCCTATAGTGCCTTTACTGCAAATGCACAAGAAATAGCTTTTTCTATCCTTTTGGAAAATTACTTTGAAGAGTCAGTCCCATTTCCCCTAGTCAGTGAGAACACTATAACTGATTTTTGTAAGAAAAGGAACAGACTCTTATACTCTCTATGACATGGTAACAAAACTATTTAAGTCTTCTGTATTTTCTCTACAATGCATCACATCCTACATGAGTCCCCAGGGTTATAACTAACAGTGTAAAATATACACAGACTTAATGACTTTTGATCCTGACTCAGAACTCAGTTATACATACGCTGCTGGGAAGCATACTTTATTTCACTGCAGAGGATCGATTCTTCATCTCTCACTGCAAGAGCAGAAAGCACTGCTTCAATGTGCCTCTTAATTCTAAAGTAAAAAGGCAGCACAGATCACAAAGAAATGCTAACCCCTGACTTTCCCCCAACCCACAATTTATCTTTACCCATTGATAACAAACAGGAGGAGCACACCTGAACCAAACCCCCAGCCATTTAAAATCAGTGTAGTTCATGAACTGTCCACAGCTGACAAACCGCTGAACAGAAAACCCCACTGACTCTTTGAATTTAAAGGCAGCTCACTGGCTACTGTCAGAAGATTTAACAGAAATACATTCCAGTACATTTCTAATTCAGAGCAAGTAGCTTAAATATTCTCTGTACTGTATACAGAGATTACTTGAAAATACTTGCAACAGAAAGAAGTCCAGATCAGTTGCTCTAACAGCTGAACATGACCCAGTGGGGTCACACGCTTAGAAACATCACACAACCCAGTCACCCCAGCTTGTAACCACTCTGGAAACACTACTCAGTACTGGAGGACGTGGAGTCACGGGAACACTTCGAAACAAGAGGCCAGCCATTGGAGCAGGGAAGCTATAAACCAGACTCGCTGGGCAGATGGAACTGCAAGCTAGTGAGCTGATGGCAGATGGAAGCGAGAGCTTGGATAAGGCAAAAAATTGGTTGCAAACTAATGAGATCTGTTAAGATGATAGAGACAACTACTCTCCCCTTCCAATAGCTGTGCTTTAAGTGAGGGGCAGGTCAACCCCTCCTCCCACAGAAATCTACCCAGGAAGTTTTCAGAGCCATAACGCAAAGGCAGTTTGGTTTCCCTCAAACAGGGATGCCCACAGCAGCCACCCAAAGAGTTACAAAATAAGCATAAGACTCATAATTCAAAAATCCCATGCTGTCATGAAATTTTTCAAGCCCAGAGCCTGTCAGCCTGGCTCCAGGACAATATAAAGACTTGTACCTTTTCATGGCACAGCAGCTTCCAGCAAAGAAATTTCAAGCCAGGAAGTATCTTTAATGAAGAAATGCTACACAACGCATTAACTTTGGTAAGCGTTTGGTCTTAGCCCAGACTAGAACTGAGGCTGGCTTAGCGTTCACAGTTGCTCCACCTCCTTGCTGCAGCTGACCAACAGTTCTTTCACTGCTCTTACATGACAGGTAGTATCTATAGTAGTACACGACAGGTAATATCTATAACTCCTTATGATTGCAGAAGAGTTGCTATCGGAAAAAATGTAGAGCACCTCTTAAGAGATTCATGAATATCAGTCCCTCTAACCTCCAAATGTCGGAAAAAACTTTCTTCTCTAGTTTTATACATACACAGGTATTTATATTTATATATACACACATACACAAAGGAAAAGAAAATATATATGTGTGTATATACCAAGTGTGACCCCTTCTTACCACTGTCATGAATTGCAAGGACCCCACGGTCTTATAAACTTCTACAGCTACAATTTCTGACAACTGGAGATTTCTTTTTTTTATTGGCATGTGAGTAAGAAAAGGGGGTGAAGTTGTAAATAAATTAACTTTGTTGAAAGCCTTTGGGAAAAGGTAAGTAAAGCTGCAGATTTGTGTGGGAAGCTAAGAAAGAGGGAACACAACAACAGCACTGCAATGACACAAAGGATTAACAGGCTCTCAGCAAGAACTTGCATTTCCCAAGTTATTATGAAGTTCTTGTATCCTAAACATCCATAGAAAAACACCCACATAACATAAGTAAACTACTATATGCCATATACACACCCATGCATTTGTAGGGCCCCTAGACCTTAAAGCAGATACAGAAATGACATGGGTAAGAATAAGTACTTCTCATAAAGGAGCCTACAGAGAGCACTGTATTCATACAACACACACATATATATATATTAACTATCTGTTCCTAAGATTTTAAAAAGATACGAAAAAAAGTCAAGTCATTTAAAGTGTTTGACAGCATATTCCCGAGATTTTCATGACACTGGGATAAGCGCATGACTGAAAGCTTGCACATTCCTACTGAAAATCTATATTCTCTCAACAGTTTTCTGTGTAATCTTGATAATGTCTCTTGACCTTTCCTGGGACTACTTTCTCCAGATGCAGTCATGTTTTTACACAAGCTACATTCCCATGAAGATGAGCTATTTGCTTCTTTTTCATAGGTTTTAGGTCATTGTACCTTCTCTTCATTACAGGGAAAATCTCAGTCTCTGGCTACTACACAAGAATCAAAAAGAAAATTTTTTTTTTTAAAAAAGGCAAACCAAACACTCCTCCCCACCCAAAAAAAAATTTACAGAAATTGTTAATGTGCGTTAATAACACAGGTTCTTACAGACCCATTCTTGTTCAACAAATATCTTCAGATATTTTCAGATGCTTCCTTTATTTGCAGCTATCTTGCATCTAGCCACTCTAAATCCCCCCTTCAGCTGCAGAAGATACCCAGTGATAAACTGTACATATCTGCAGAATAACAGGAAGTGACTAAAAAAATGCTACAATTGCAGTCCTGTGAAATATTTGATCTGTAAATCTCTCTTGTAACAGAAGAAACACCTTTAAAAAGAGAAGGTAATCCCAGCACTATGACCAGAAATCATGAATTTACTGCGAGTCTCATCTTATTTTTCTTAAAATCTCAGCATCCTGAGGCATATTTCGGCCTCTCTTGTGGTTACAGATAAAAATGTACCTCAGCAACTTGAATTTCAGAAACCACACCAAAGTGGGCCTGACTGTACTTATTTATTTCAATTCTTATTATACTAATCTTAAAATTTTAGGGGAATGGAGAGAGACAAGGTTTTTTTATCTAAATATCTGGAGAAGTCAGCACTGTTCCTGGTATTCCAACTTACACATAGGCATATGTTTTCCCTTGGCAGCTTTATCATATCATTGTTAAAAGCTCTCATACATACTAAATGGAAAACCTCATCACAAACTTTTGATGGACATCTTTCTGATCCAGCTTTTACAATTTCATTACCTAGAAGCGCGCTGCAAAGTATGTCTTCAGACATGATCACACTGATGCACAGGGAGGCTGGATTAAAATGATCTCTAAGGTCCCTTCCAGTCTAGGCCATTCTATGATTCTATGATTCACACATGTGGAGAAAAATGAGAGAGGAGCGGGAAAGAACAGTATTTTCTGACTATTCATCAGTAGTAATTACATGTTTCCCAAAGGCTGGTTTTGTCTTCCTTCTTCTCTGTGCACAACTTCGACAGACAAATCAACATCATAAGGTTACAGATGGAGACAACGGCAAACTAACCCATGGAGTCCTTAAAAGAAGCACAGAGAAGCTCTTGGACATCAAGATGATACAGTTAAAGCTTTTGGGTCCACAGACTTTGTGCAGTGTTCTTCCACTCCCCTCTCAGAAGTCTGTAAGCACAGCAGTAATCCTCAGTCTATACAACAGGTGCCTCAGCATTACAACAAATATGGAACTGAGGCAGGGGGAGTACTGCTCCAAACTCTTCGAGTGCCTGGGGCCGACAGTATCCCACAACTCCTGCTCTCACTGATCACAAGAAGGCACAGACTGCTGCCATCAAAGAGCTGATTCAAGAGTCATATTTAAAAAACAAAAATTAAAAAATTTGAACTTTAAATTAATTTGGCTAGTGCCATTGGCAAAATGTCTCATCTCCCACACACTGTAAACCACAGAGAGGCAAAGAGAGAGACAGGAAATACACACTGGAAAGACAGATGGGAAGATCAAAGCATTGTGGACTAACACGTTAAAAAGTATCATCTCTCCTTGCCCTCAATCAATTATTATTGCCTGGCCAGAACAGATATCCTGAAGCGATATGGGTTCCGGGCCTTCCATATGACTTACCTCATCATCTCCCACCACCCTACTTTGAATATGCAGTTCAGCATTAGATGAGCAGAACATGATTAAATGTGTAATGGTAACGAGCGCAAATTAGGGTGCTCAGATGGTATCTCAAACACTGCGTGTTTAGTTATCCACAGTTTCAAGAAGAACACACCTCTCATCACCAATGCAATATACACAGCATCAGCTAGATAGGAATAATCACCAAAACAAAATTAGGGAAATCAAACTGTCAGCATAAGTCTCATGACCTCAAACATTCTTATACCCCAACATTAATTTTTACCTTTGAAAGATAAAATCACGGCACTATATACCACAATAAACCTTATTTCTACACAGAACAGGCCTGCTTTTTTTTTTTTTAGTTTGAGACTTTTACATTTACCCTAACATATCACTGCAACTTGGCACGACAGCACTACATAATACATCTCAAGAGCTCACAAGACATCACAAATGTTTCTGTCTTACCTGGCTCTGTACAGTTCTTTTGTTCATGTGTTTCATTAGGTGATGCCATCAACCTTCTATTCCTCCATATTTCTGACAAAATGTGTTTGTCTGCAATAGTTGACTCTTGGCCTATATTAAACAGAAAGACATTATACCCACTGTCACTACTTTTTCCTGCATCATCTTTAACCAGACTGTACGCTCCCACTGGTAAGGAGCATGGACAGACCACCAGTATGGGAGTGCAGCAAAATCAAGGTGTGACTAGGGCACACGCCAACATACGTATGCTGGCTACACAGGGTGAAACTAGCTCTGAAGGTGCAGCACCAGAGCCGTTAGCAAGTCCTGGCTGTCAGAATACCTGACCGTGACCCATGACAGGAAAGTATTCTGCAGCACGCAAATGCTGAAGCCTGCACCTGTGAAACAGGAGCAGTTCCTCTAGATGAAGCCAGCCCAGCTATGCTGACATGAGCAACAATCACACTTCCATTTAGTCATCTGCACTTGCACATATTACATTACTGATTTCTCAAAAAGTAAAAATGCATATGAGCATGTTCCAGTTACATTTTGGGTTATTCCGAGTCTAGGGGATGATCTTTTCAGTGTTGGGTATAGTTCATCGTGCCAATTCCTGCATAACTTGTCAAAGAAAATGGAAAATAACTACACTGTAAATCACCACGAGTCTTAAGAAAAGCAAACTTCTTCAGAAGTCAGCGGAGCTTTTGCACTCTCAATGCAACTTGCTGAATAGAGTACAGAAGGAGCACTTGTGATAATACAGGGTATGCGATTAGAATTATCAAAGGAAGAATAGAGCCTCTTAATTAAATCACTTCCATCTCAACCTTATCCATTTCACATGAACATATTGTAATAACCAAAATTCTTACATGACTGATCTTAGAGTTTATACTCAGTCACCATGTAATGCTTGTGCTTTGTTACAGAGCCTCTTGCCAAAAAAAAAAACAAAGCACTTGGAAGTTAGTTTGGCTAGAGTATTTGCTAAAATATTCTGATAACATAATTATAAGAAACATAGAGAACAGATGGTCAGTGTTTATGGATACAATATACTGTAAATTAGCCAGCTGAAAAAACACTACCTGATGTTGATTTAGTTGATAACCCAGGAAATTAAAAACTTTGATTAGTCATGACATTTTTAATGTAAACCTAAACAAGTTCTGTGAAACTGTTATCTGCAACAATAAAAAAAACTTCAAACAACATAAACACAATCATACTCCAATTACTTACTTTCACAAACCAGTAAGTTTATGAAAATAAATAGCTGGTGATAGTAAAAAAAAAGCATAGGCATGACAACCAGTTCTAAATAAAGTAAGCAACAGCATAGTTTAAAACCACAATTCAAAAAAGCTGAAAGTTCTGAGATGAGCAATATGCTAATATGGTCTAAGACACTGAATTCTTACATCCAGGACGGCAATAAGCCATCTATATATCTCGAACAACCTAGGCAGCAATTTGAGCACACAAGCATTAGAAAGTATGACGAGTTCCACCAAATTTTTCTTCCCTAAAGCACACATTTTAACTTCAGCTTTAATTTCAGCACATGACCCATCCTAATACTGCTGAAATCTGATTTTCTTATATTAATCGTGGCTGTAGGATCTGGGCTTAGTTTGACTTTATTCTTAAATCCTCAAGAAGTGTTGGCAGCCCTACCCAGAGACCCATGTGCCGTCCCAGCAACCTCAGAGCTCGTGTGTGAGCGAAGCAAAGCACGTCGCCGAAGAGAGCCTGAAGCTGCACACTAACAGCCAGCAGGCAGAGAAAAAAAATAAAGAAAAAAAGCCAAAAGCCAACAAAGGGGAATGATGTAGTTAATTATAAATGTCTACCAACATGACACTTGCACAAAAGATGCAGCAGACTCTATAAAACATGAGATCATCACTGTTCCTTCCCTAAAATGAAGATTTTTCCATCAAATCCACACTGCAATTGCGTGGGACACTGGAGGGAAAAGGGGGGGAAATCAGCAGTTGTAGCGGACGGGGAGGTTCACAGGCCACAGAGCAAGACGAGAGGCGGCCCGAAGGTGCAGAGGGGACCACAGGCGGCTGGCGGGGATTCAGCACCGACGCAGC
>NW_009737020.1:0-6545 GCF_000703405.1 Apaloderma vittatum
CGTTACACTTTCCTTGTTCTCCTTCAAAAGGAAGTCCTGATTTCAAAAAAGGGAGTCTAACAGAACTAAATACTTCACCCCAGGAACTGAACTGCTCTAAATGAAATCTAAGCATAAGACTTGATTTTCTTTTCTTTTTTCAGTTGCAAGTAAATGTGGTCCATAAAGACCTGTGGTAAAAATATCTCGGCACGTGGTTGCAGGTGTTGCAATTTACCGTGTAATGGCAGTGAAGAGACCACGAATACGTGCTCGATGCCGGGACACAAAAGCTTCTGTAAAAATCACGCCCCGGTTTTCCTGGTCTAGCTGTCCATGAATAATTCTACCCAAACGTCTGGATAATGCCTGTAAATAGAAGTTGGGATGACTGTTAAAATTGTGTATTAACAACGCTAAGCAAAAATTCCAAAAAAAAGTCTGTATTAACAGATCAGCAAATTAGTTTTGCTACAACAGACAAACTATTCAGAAATGAGGACTATTAAGTGGAAATGATAATTTCAATATACTGAGAATGTGTATTCCTACACATAAATCGATGCCATTATGGCCCACACTCCAAACTCAGGGAATTCCTTCCTAACAATGCCCTCTTCTATCAGATACATGAGTATCTAGTGACGAAAAAAAACCAAAACTGTGCAAAAGAAATAAGTATGGTTTGGAGACGAACAATGAAAAATAAGATTTAACCTTTGTATTAACTTTGTACAAACCAGTGACAGACAAAGTCACTATCCAATTTTTCAATCGATCAAGATAAAAGCGACAACAAGCACAAAAGAAGGAGGTTAAAATAGTTTGTAAGTATGCATCCTTGCACTAAACCCAGGAAATACTGCCCAGGAAACAAAGAGAAACCCTGCAATAAGTTTTGTATGTTAGGAATGTTTTTGTAAAAGCTGATCATGCCACACATATTAGAGGAAGACCACGCATAAATTCAGAGTCAGCAAGGTTGTCTCTTGTACCTAATAGGATTGTTCATTTAACACACGCCACAGGATTACCTTTGAAAAAAGTATCTTCCGAAAAATCTAACCTTCACTGGAAGTCAGCAATGGCAAGAGAACTCTCCCTAATTCTTTTAAACAATAGTCACTAACAGAGGTACACAGTTTTTTGTTGCTATTCTGTATGTTCTAGAAATGAATGCTGATTTTACCTTTTCTGAATAAACTGAGAGGTCTCTACCATTGTATTTCTGCTTCCTGGGTAGCTAATGATGAAATTAGCCCTACATATTCAATATTTCAAATAAATACAGTTTCTGATCTTACACTCATCTAACTTGTTCTTAACATCATTAATCCTATTCTGTTCCTAACAGTGAAATTTAAGATGATTAATTTTGCCTAGTAGTGAAAAGGCAAACACCAATCTCAATCCGTGAAGAGCTTTTACACAGCAGCCTTTAGGCATCTAATAGCCTTCTGCTTAGAATGACAAGCAGCTCATCACATTTAAAGCCACAAATATTGCAAAGATAATAAGAGAAAGTGAACACAATAAATTCTACATTTGCTAAATTGATAGCTTGCATCACCTGTACAAGGAAGTCTCCCGGTAGGTCATAAGCCTTGCAGAGTTCTGATATTGTCACCTGCCCAGTTTCCTGTAGTTTATCATTTATTTCTTCTGCTAATTGATCCAGGTAACTCCTTATTTAAAAACAAGAAAAAAAAGAAACAAACACCACCACATTAAGTGTTGTCCTGGTTTGAGCTAAACAAAACCAGTCCTGTTCAGTGATTTTTTGCTTCTCAGTTCAGTCTCTTCTTAGAGGCTGCACTTTGTGAAGTCAGCAGCATGTTTCTGCAGACAGTGTGTGCTACTGGCAGTGATAAAACCTGATGTTTACAGTTACTGCCTGGGACTGGGATGCAGAAAGGCTCTTGCTGATACTTATTCCCATAGTGACTAAGGCCACTGCTGGCTCTTGTGTGCCACGCTGAGAGTGCCGGGTAGCAAGAGGGGTCACGAAGAAGTATTAGGTTGCATGGCGAGTAATAGGACAGGTGACCAGCAAGAATATTCCATTCTATATACATCATATTCAGTATAAATTGAGTGATCATGAGAATTCAGGCTCTCCCTCTCGTTCTTCAATGGCCGCCCGTTGCTGAGCCTGGGGATTCCCTGGTGCCGGTTGCTCTGCACCATCAGTGGGCATTGCTGTCGGGGGTGAGGTGGGTTTGATATCAGACTTATATACAGTTGTATATAGTTCTTTGGTTTACCATTTCACTATTATTTCTATTATTATTTAATTAAAGCTGTTTTAGTTTCCTAACCCGTAAGTCTCTCTGCTTCATTCCTTTTTCTTTCCCGTTCCGGGGGGAGAAGGGGTTAAAGAGTGTTTGTCCACGTTTCAGCGGCCGGCTCAGCCCTACCCCGCAACAAGTGTGAAATTCAAGATCAGTCTGTTAGCCACACGCTGAATTATTAATTGATTTGACACGGTATTTCTTTCTGTTGCATCAATAAACTGAAAGTTATTTTGAATGCCCATAAGTGAAAAATCAAGAACAATGTCAGTGAAAATGTTGTTTGTTTTTTTTAAAGCCTGCTAACCAAGTAGCTGGTATTAAAATCGGCCATTTATCTGCCTGTATGAAACTGTCAAAAAGCAGGAACAGGAAAACATATGTCAATGAGACTCAGAAAAGGGCTTCATTGGGCAAGATAGGTCTTAATTATTTGAAGAGAGCCAGCAACTTCACATTTTTTGCTAAGAATAAATCCTGCAGTGTAATCAATAATAGAGACAACCCCCTAAGAGTATTACTTCAGTGGTTGTTCTCGTGCTGAATGCCATGAAATAACCTGCTCATCCACCTTAGGCTTGTGAGGTAAAGAAAGAGGTGGGAAAAAATGACAGGGTTTGTCCATAGCTGAGGCAGACAGCAAAGCCACAGAGTAAATGGGATCTGTCTGCTGTACACAATGACACTGGGTAAGCCGGGCACGGGCCAGGCACATTCAGTAAGGCCTCTGCTCCATGGATTCACTGGATGCTCTGCTGAGACAGGACTCACTTCCCATTTGAAAAAAAGCACTGATCACCCCCAAGCAGCCCTGGTATAAGTCAAGAGAAATGTGTTTCGCTTCCGAAGCAACAAAGGCTGGCCATCACTTTCAGGCTAGATTTTAAATAATAAAAGGTATATACGAATTATACACACTGCTCCTGAAAGCACTCACTCATTTATAAGCTGTCCCAGAACAAGTTGAATAGTTTTTTCAGATTTGACGATGTCGTTAGCTCTGTTTTCAATGTGCAGAAGGTCCACATTTATTACCTAAAAATAAAACCAACAAAACCTCCTATCAGAACTTTAAATTGAAAGTAATTCTCAAACGTTGAGATGCTGTACTTACACATTCCTATATCTTGAAGAAAGTTGCTTTTATTTTTTTCCATTATTGCATACATATGCAGTTATTCTGTGATTTAGAATAAGACAGTAATGCTTTACAGGAAAAAAGTTCTCTTTGTCACTGTGACAGGGCTAAAAGAAACCTATGCAACAGAAATGTAACAGAAAATTCCAGAAAGCTATAAACAGAAAATAATAAACTGTCTTTCAGAAAGGTCTCCTGATTCCAAGTAACTTTACTCAAGCCAGAAGGGAAAATTAGTCACAGAGGAAGACTACTGGAAGATAAAGATAAGTGGAGACAAGAGATTAATGAAGGAAGAGAGAAGATCCAGAGGCATGAAAAGTTAATTATGCATGCTCCTGCAGCTTTACATTTAAATGTGAAACATATTTCTTTTCTGTTTGCCCCTCTTAGTTTACAAAGGAAGAGTTCAGAAAGAAAAATTGTATATTTCAGTGGTGATTTCAAAGATCGTAGATTATAATTAAGCAGAGAGGAGCTTTCAATAAAGCAGTAAATGGATGGATTAAGCAGTACTCTGAGGCAAGCTATCAGCTCTACATAAAGTTTGTTCTCTTTCAAAAAAACTAATTTAGCTGGACTGAAACTGATGAACTCTGTATTTACAATATACATGGTGAAGAAAAGAAGGATATAACTTTTTAATACTAAAAAGTTACCTGTTGTAAGTCAACAATGTTTACTCGACCTTCAAAAAAAAGTACAAATATAACTTTAGTATATAAAACATTTCAACAGATTTAGAATACAGCATAGCCCATTGTGTATAAAATATTTCTTCATTACTTTCTTGTAGATCAATTACACCAACGTCAGCTTTATATACTGTGAAATCACTGGAACCCACAAGTGGTCAGTGCAAGATCCTGTTCTACCCTATGGCCTTGATGACAACGCAATACAGAAATTCCAGAAGTAAAAGTCACTGTTCATACTCCATCCTAATTAGTTCTGACCTTGCTTCTGATCTGGATTTGACCACTGGTCCATGAGTATCAACATGGAGATTGCCAAAATTTTCTACCTTTGCATGATGCTACTAAGAAAACCCAGTAATTTTAAATTCGGTTCAAGCTATCATACTGATATGATACACAATGGGATAGTGCAAACTGATGCATACTTGTAGTAATCATAAGAAAAGGACTAATATGTATGAACATAATACAGAAGTTAATTTTCCAAACATGTACAAAGGTGAATTTCACAGCATCGTAAAACTAAAAGTACAGTACGCTGTCTGCTCATTAGAATGATTGACAAAAAGCCATTTGAAGCCATTTGCTTCCTTATGTATCTAAGTCAGATCTTAGAAAGCAGATGGCTCTTCATCCTTGTAAATAAAACACCTGTCAACGACAATTTAAAAATATTATTACTTATGACACAGAAGGAGAATGATTTTGACATTCTAGCTCAGGGCCAAACATCTGGGCCAGATACTTAACCATACTAAAATGCTGCCCTGGTTTCAGCTGAGACAGAGTTAATTTTCTTCCTAGCAGCTGGTACTGTGCTGAATTTTGGATTTAGTTTGAGAATAATGTTGAAAACATACAGATGCTTCAGTTGTTGCTAAGTAATCCTTATCCTAAGTCAAGGATTTTTGAATTTCCCATGCTCTGCAAGCGAGCAGGAGCACAAGAATCTGGGAGGGAGCACAGCGAGGACAACTGACCCGAACTAGGCAAAGGGATATTTCATACCATAGGACAACATGCTCAGTATATAAACTGGTGGGAGTTGGATGGGAGAGGACTACAGCTGCTCGGGGACTGGCTGGGCATCTGTCAGCAGGTGGAGACCAATTGCACTGTGCATCACTTGTCTTTCCTGAGTTTTATTTCTCTTTTTGTTATCTTCCTTTTCATTACCAGGACAAATCCCAAATTTCCTTCAAAGGGGTTCTTAGACCACTTCTACCCCAGAAGTTATGCATGATAGGTGAAAACAAACCAAGTAACATACCTTGATATGCCTACATAAAAGCTTAACACAGATCTTAAGTGAAAAAATAATACTACGTGATTTAATGTGTAGATGAAACGACAGGAAGTAAGCTTGCTTTGTTTGCAAGATAAAAGGAACTGAAGAAACCTTTCAAATTCTTTCTGTAATCTCCAAAATTAACTTTCAAATCCAGACAAAAAAAAAAAGCACATGGCACACTTACCACCAGAAACATGAAGCTCATCCCGGATTTCCTTACTAATCTGTGCTGGAGTGACATATTCTTTACCATCAAGTGTGTGCACCACTTCCAACTGCTTTTCTGCAATCAGTTTAGTGACAATTTCTATACAGTTCCGTTCTGACAATCTATCAACAACATAAAGAATAATCAGTTATTCTAAGTAAGTATTTGCTACGATTATCTTTAAATTGATATTTCAAAGATACTAAAAGCAGGAATAATAGCATCATAGAATGCCAGAGGTTGGAAGGGACTTCAAAAGATCATCTAGTCCAACCCCGCTGCCAGAGCAGGATCCCCTAGGGCAGCCACACAGGAACGTGTCCAGGCGGGTTTTGAAAGTCTCCAAAGGAGACTCCACAACCTCTCTGGGCAGCCTGTGCCAGTGCTCTGTCACCCTCACAGTAAAGAAGTTTCTCCTCATGTTGAGGTGCAACTTCCTGTGCTCTAACTTAAACCCATTATTCCTTGTTCTATTACTGGTCACCACTGAGAAGAGATTGTCCCCTTCCCCCTGATACCCACCCCTCAGATATTTGTATATGTTAATAAGATCCCCTCTCAGCTGTCTCCTTTCAAGGCTAAACAGCCCCAGTTTTCTGGAAGTACAGTAAAGATTACTTGCTGTTCTGTGTGAACACTTTAAGATAAAAAACTAATTTCAGTATCCTACTTAGCAACACCCAAACCATCCACGGGGCTTCACTTAGGGTCATTTCTCTAAAACAAGTTTTACTCTTCTCTTGAGCATCTGTCAGCTTTTGCTGTACGGACGCCCCTGCCTGTGAGGATAGGGAACCGCAGGAACGGCTGTGCTTACAGAGTTTGTGGCTTTGATCCCTCTACACTATTTTATTTTGGGCTTGGGTTTGTTTTGCCTGTTTATGTCAACAACTTCAGCTGCTCAACAATACACAAGGTAAAAAGAAAGCACTGGAGCCGT
>NW_009737021.1:0-876 GCF_000703405.1 Apaloderma vittatum
ACTCAGAGATTCCAGTACCACCTGGCAGTCAAACAAACAGCACTCACACATTGTAATTAACTCATCGATATCATTCTCTTCCATCCAAACGGGATCACTGAAATCCTCCCTAGGTTCTGATGCGATGGGTAACGTTCGGTTTAGAACGTTGGCTTTAGCTGTGACAGAACCATGTTGATTTAATTTTAGAGTGTTTTTAAAAAGTAGACAGAGAGAAGTAAAATCCCACGGAGATTCCCAACAGGGTTTATATTAACTTTGAGATGTTTTACAGCATTAGTAAGTCATGGCTGGGGAAAGCACAGGTGCAGTCAGGAGACTTCACTGACACAAATTAAGTCTGTAAGTCAATGAAATCCTTCACTTTGAGGTATTTTTCCCTTAAAAAACACCCAGTTTTACTAAACAAGTTAACATCCTTCCAACTAGTGCTACCATTCTGAGTGCTGGGGCAATAAAATTGCTTTTAGGTGACCAAGCTATCTGAAAGCACCTGCAAAGCATGGAAAGAGATGGCACCAAATGCAGAGAGGAGCCAATGAGGAGCTGGGCTGCTCTTGCTTGGGCCTGGGTGGAAAAGATGAGATTTTTAGTCAAGTCTCAGGTATAACACAGGCAGCACCAGCATCTGCTCATACCTGTGCTGCTGCCAGGGAGGTTGTGTGTGTCAGGAATACGGCAAGAAGCCCCTGGTTCACCTCTCTACCCCTCAGCCTCTCCTGCCCCCAACTATGGAGAGGAGCTTCCCCATACGCAGCAGGAAGGGCAGCACCAGCAGGGACCCGGTGCTCCTTGTTACTGCCCAGGTGCTCCCACTGCACCAGGATCCTACAGCCAGACTGGCTCAGCAGCACCTTGAGCGCTAATTTAACCAAT
>NW_009737022.1:0-46259 GCF_000703405.1 Apaloderma vittatum
CCCCATAGACTTATAAGTGTCCAATTCCCTTTAAACCAGTCTTTAAACCAGTCCATTCTTTAAACCAGTCAGAAGTCACAGCTTTAGTCTGCAAATATGATCTGCAAAACTCTCATTTAGCCCTCTAGAGAGACACCTGGAAAACTGTAAATGTTCATTTTTCATAAGTTAAACTCCCCAAACAGAACAGGATCCATGGTGTCAGGACTGAACAGCACAGTGCCTCTTTCGTCTTAGGTCATTCAAGAACCACAGGCTACACCTAATTTTCGCTAAGTGGTGCAAATGGGTCTAGTCCAAGAGGCAAAATCTGTGCACACCTGACAACTGAAAGGAGTAACTTCAGCAGAAAATTCAGTAGTGTTGGCTATTATCACTGGAAAATTCAAATGATGGTGACCTTGATGCAGGAAATTGTTTTTCTTAGCTGGGATATTTCAGCTGAATTCTCTTTTCTGCTTTCATGGATTCAAACCCATATCACCTGTGGGAGCAACAGCTGGAAATGTCTAAGTACTCAGGACCTTTTCAGAGGAGTAATATGCTAAACAGACTTCTTTTGACCAATGCCTGTTCAGTGGTAAATTGTCTGATATAGTCTTCAGTAAAAAATAAATAATATAATCCATCACTCTGAAACATAACGGAACTTGGGAGTCCAAGCCCAGACAGTGTGAGGAGTCCAACCAAACACCCAGATTGGTCAGGAAGGTCCAGATGAGGTATCATGGGCGTGACATCAACTACGTCATGCTCACCATCACTTTTCCAGCCTGGTACAGGTACAGTGCGTTATTCTATGGGATTGTTCCCAGAATATGTCGTTCAGGGTGAGTCAGGATGCCAAAGTCTAAACCTAACGTGAAACCAGACCTCACCTTACTATTGTTATCAGCAATTGTGGCCATGTTTGTGTTTTCTTATCATATTGATTAACAATTACAGTCACTTATTACTATTTCCGAAAATTCAGTGACTTACTGATAATACATTTAAAATTTGTTTTCTCTTAAATACTTGAAGGAGATAAAGGACAATTAGGAATTCCTAATAGTCTAGTTATTCCTCTGTGGTTTCTTTTAGCTACTTTTTTAGTACGTTCTTCATCTTATATTAATGTCCACAGATCAATATGTATATAGTATTTCAGATAACATAGAGTAGGCAATCAAACAGTAGTAAATGTGGTTGAAACAGGATATAAAATGAGGAATTAGCTAATGGTTTAATTTAATTTATGCTCTGGAGTTGTCATTAAAAAAGAGAACATTTCAACCATTAGTGCATAAGCAAATATTTACTATATTTAATGGGGAAAGCGGTGGCACCTTACTCATTGATGTTTCATTTCCTGAATTATACTGTTATTTCTTTTTTAAAGTTTTCTGAGACCTGGAACCTAGATGTTGGAATTAGGTCATTCCATTTGAGAGATTTAAATCCTAGAAACAGATCAAGGATCAGACTGCAAGGCCTTTTGGGGTTAGTCTCCTGGAGGTGTTTGGAAGAGCACCCCTGAAAAGGTGGGATACTGTAATCAAAGCACAAATTACAGAATGACTGGAAAATTTGCCGTGTGGGGGATGATCACTGCATCTAGTCTGTAGGTGGAGGAAACACACAGCTGCTTTCCAAGAAGTGAAGGCACGGAGAAGGCTGCTGTTGTAAGCATCCTGCCTCCATAGTGCTGAGCCATGGAAGAGCAGCCTGCAATGTTCTGCCATGCTGCAAAACTGAATTTCACACTTCTAATTAGCTCTAGATATCACCCGTTTCAAACTGCGAAAGACATATGGCGAGAGATATGCCATTTTCTGCAGACAACGATTCTGTTTCAAATAGCCCTAAATTCAGTGAAAATATCTGGCCTCTTGTCTGCTGTTAGGTGGAGTTTTGTAGCTGGAACACCCGCTTGTGTTTGTAGTGATTATCCTTGAGTGGAAAGCAAATGAAAGTCCTCTTGCAAGCAGGTAATATAAACAAGGACATCATAAAGATGGGTGACTCTTCTCACAGATAAATCCCAGACACATGTCTTGAGCTCCTTTGCATAATCAGCTCAGATATTAACTTAGATAATAGCACCATCTATTGAGGATTTACAATAACATTTAGAGAAGATTAAGAAATACCATTTGCTAACTTACTTTTGTAGACACTACAAATCTAAACACACATTAAGATAATTAATTTAACATTATATCTGACATCTGCTTGTAAGTTATTGGCAATGATTAATTAAGACTATCTGCCTGTACTGGCCAGTACAAATTCTTTTTTAAGGAGGTCTCTTTTTGTTCTCTTTATTAAGAAAGCAATTTTAGACTTCCCACACTTTGGTTGGACAGATAGAGAAGTTCATGAAGATATTCTGTCCTCCTATAATATATCACGATCCTGGCAGCATTCTATTTTTATAAATGCATAATCTTTAGTTGTAGCAGCCTTACTATAGCCAAAGCCAACAATGTGTTGTCTTTGTTGTTGAGTGGTTCCTAACCGTTGTGTTGAAATTATCACAGGTGTATAGCCAGGACTTGCAAAAGCATGAAGCACTATCAGTGATGCTGGCATTAAATGTTCCTATTTAACAGTTATTTATAAGAAAGCACCAGTATCACCTGTATGTGTGAAAGACTGGTAGTGTTTAGGTAAAATCTGGGTAAAATCTTGTCCCTTAGGCTATATCTGCTGATTTCTGAGAAGTTGTTTTAACTTCTTATTTATAAAATGGAGCTAGGAAACTGGAGCGAGTTCTCACAGGGCTTGAGTTTCTATACTGTTTAGACTCTGCAGAACATGGGTATAGTATTTCACTGGTATTAAAAATTATCTGCCTGTGAATTTGTTGAGCCTCTTGGCACAAAATTCACAGATGCCGTGCATTGTTTATCTGAGGGTCCTTCTTGCAAATGATATTTTTCTTAAATTTCAGTGAGTTTGGTTTTATAAAACATATTTACCTGTGTTTATTGAATGGCAAAGCAAGTCTAAAATACAATTTTGCTTTAAACATTAATTTTTAAGAAAATTCAGTCTTCTCTGCCACACAGAGCATCGTTCCCTGCAAGCTCCTACTTATCTCATGAGGCTACTAAATTTTGGAGTGGCATCAGGAACAAGAGATGATTCCAAGACCTGCTCTTTAAGCAGTCCATTAAACTGGATGGAGGTTTGAACCTATTTCCCTGCTTAACATGGAGCTTGCTCTTTCTGGGTATTACTAATCTCACAGGCCAAGAAAACTATCCTGAGACTCATTAAGATATTTATGAGGAGCAACGCTGTTAAACTGAATGTGACTGCAATCAGCAGCAAATTCCAAAAGTTTATCCCATCCATAACAGGGTCTCCTGACCTTGTCTTAATACACGTGTGAAATGCGGTGTGATATAGCTAATCAGTGTAGGGGCTTTATGTTTATAGAAGGTCATTAATCAACATTTGCAGACAGCCTGATTTGTATAAGTCTTCCAAATGCTGCTTCTATAGAATTGTTTCTGTCAAAGCAATAAAAGCAGTAAGTACAATTTCTGCATGCTTGTCCCCTTGTTTCTGCAAGGCAGACACATCTGAAATTTATTCTGGGCTAGGAGAAACCTGCTGTCAGGCATTTGTGTAAGATATTTGCAGTATGCCATGGCTGTTCTATCCATTTTTCTAGACGCTGAAGTTCACAAAGTATAAAAAGGGAAAACACACTACAAGAAAAAAAGTAACTACTATTTTTTTTTTTCCAGATGTCTCAAACCAAATCTAAAACTGCTGGAAAAATGCTTACTAGGAATTTGTCAGTGAAAAAGAGGTTCAGTGCTTTGTGCTATTTTTTGCTGATTTCCCATTCCTCTTGTCCAGTTTCTCCTCTCAGCTCCTGAACCATCTCACCATTTTAATGACTGATTTGGAGAAGAGAAGGCTCAGGGGAGACCTTCTAGCAGCCTTCTAGCACCTAAAGGGAGCCTACAGGAAAGTTGGGGAGTGACTGTTCACAAGGTTGTGTAGTGACAGGACAAGGAACTATGGTTTTAAATGAAAGCAGAGTAGATTTAGACCAGATGTGAGAAGTTCTTTACAATGAGGGTGGTGAGACACTAGTACAGGCTGCCCTGAGAAATAGTGGATGCCCCATCCCTGGAGACATTCAAGGTCAGGTTTGATGGGGCTCTGAGCAACCTGATCTAGTTGAAGACATCCCTGCTCACTGCAGGGGAGTTGGACTAGATGGCCTTTAAAGGTCCCTTCCAGCCCAACACGTTCTATGATTCTATGATTCTACGATTCTATAATTCTATGAATTTGAGAGAGTGAGAACTACTCTACATTGCATGAGTACAGCTGTCAGGTGGTTCAGACAATTCTTCTTAGTTTTATTTGTGATGTAATATGCAGTATATGTGAGCACAAGTATTTTTACATTTCTAGGTGTGAAAGGCTGACAAGAAGACCATTTGCTGTTGAACAAACAAAGCTGAAATTCCCAGCCCAGACCAAATGTTATTTTGACATTGCAACAGCACATATTTGAGGGCTTTTATAGACGTTCATTAAGGTTTATTTCCTTTCAGAATCCCACATCCTAACAACAAATAAAGGCAGTCCCACAGACCTGGATCAGTACTAAAGTTTCACTAGGTTCAATATCTCTACACACAAAACATTTAAAGTACAGAGCGGTTTGAGATGTCAGGAGATAAACTCAGCTTCTGGTCACTTCCAAGGCATGCTACTTATCACTTTGATTTCAGCATCTGTCCCGGTAAGGACATCCCTGCAGCTTCATATGTATTTAAATGAAAGGCTGAGCGGAATAAACTGAAGGGTGCAATGCTGAGACTGGTAGAATCCAGGCCCAACTGAATCTAAGTGAAAACAAGAAATGAGTTTGGTGTATTAACTAACAAGGCTGGCCCAGCACATCTGTGTTCTCAATGCCTTTGGCCAAACTGTCTCCACGTACCTCTAGTTATCTGCAAAGCCTAAGGCATATGAAGATTTTGAAGATGCAGTGGTTGTTGAAAGTTTCTTGTAATAGGAGAATCGTGAGGTCAAATAAAAACAGATTTAAAATTGAGCAAATGGAAGCACTCAGTTAAGCTGTGAAAACCATTGCCACAAAAAGTTATGAAAACCAAACCTCAGATGAGTTCCAGAAGTGACTGGACAAATTTATGGTTCAATCAAGTCTATTAAGCTCAGATTTGTTGGTATTGCTTAAGACTTTGTGTTCTTTCACAACAGATTAACAGGAATGTTGTGACAAGAACAGGAAAATGATCACTTGATGTTTTCTCTCTCCTAATTTCTTCTATTTCTCTTGCCAAATTCAGTCTGGTTTGCCCTACAGTGCCTAGTGCCTGTGCTTGTGTCCCTATGCTATTTTTTGGGGAATAAAATTTCAGAGGCAGGTATCCAGTTATCTTACTCCCAGTTTTTTCTAGCCTCCCTCTTCTGCCTCAGATCTGCTAGAATTTATACCTTCCCAGCTGGGCATACAGTAAGTAGCGCTATGAAATTAAAAAGCCTCTTTGTCATGGGTAGTTGTCACACACACATGCCATGGTCAGCCCTGGGTGGTAGCTGTGAAGCTAGGCTGCAGTCCTGTTGAAAGCAGACCATCCTCTGCTATTGTTATTTTCACATGCCCCCAGAATAGTGGAGCCTTGAGTTTGTCTGGGACCTCTTGATGCTACTTTGTTATCAATAATTAATGTTAATGATAACCAATAGTAATGGAATAATTAAGTCTATTAGAGAAAATTTACTGTCACTGGGTAATAATATTTTTTCTCTCAGTTTTGAAAAGAAAGCTGGATATCTGTACTAGTTTTTTTGATCCTTATTTATTAAGGATGGATTTATTCTCTTCCACTGCAGAAGTGAACTACATCGGAGCATAGAATTGAAAGATACTTGTTAGGCACAGTGCCCTGCTATTTCAAATACATATACCATTATATTTTTTTTAAACTGATTAAGGAAGGATACTTCCACACCCTATTCCTTCTTGAGGAATGTTCTAGAGTCTTCCAGAACATATCAACACCATTTGATTTTGTGCTAACACTGTGCCTTCAATTTAATAGATCTTTTCTAGTATTTATGTCCCAGTTACATTTAGGAAGAGTACTTATTTCACTGCTCAGGCCTTATTCCATGAGGCCAAACATATCAAGCCTGTCAAGTATTCACTGAATAGATGGGTTTTCTGTCCCCTGGTAACCCGTATCTAAGCCTGGCCCTGTTTGAATTTATTAAACATTTTGCATATTCTTCCAGATGAGACTTCTTCATTAAGTAATCTCTCACCTACCCCTGGGGATGCATCACTGCTATGGAGAGGAAATTCTATCCTCCGAGTACTTTTAGGGGTTACATAAAAAACTACTGGCTGTTAGAAATGTTTCACCTGACTTATACAGCCAACACATTTGTATTTTCCAGGGTCGTCAGATCATCGGTCTACAGACATCCTGTGATGAACTGATATACCAAGGTCTTGCTCTGCCATTTACAACTGATGAGCACCCATTATATAGCTAAAATTCAAGTGAATAGTCCCTAAGGGTATGACCTTGCTCTTGGTATTATTAGATTTCTTCTTATTACTATTATTCCGGTTTGCAAGGTCACACAGTGTTACTTCATGCATACCATAATTCTTTATTGACAGACACTCCCGAATTTACCGTTATCAAGTTTCATGAGTACATCTCTATCAAATTCATTAATGAAAGCATTAATTAATGCTCTATATAAGTGTTTATTTATAAATAAGTAAAAAAATTCAATAATATTTTTCCAAGACTAATAGCTGAGGAATTGTACTAGCAACTCACTTTGATCCAAAATGTGATTATTTACTTTCCTATCTATTTTCTCATGTTATTTACAGTGTTTTGTACTAACTCCTTGTTCAATTTATCCTTTTCTGTGTATCATCACAGGAAATGTTTTACTCACCTTCAGTTAGATGGGATTTATATCGCTTCTTTGTCTTGAGAGTCAGCTATTTTATCAAAAATGTAAGAGAATAGTGTTACAAAGTGTACCTTTGATAAAACTCTGCTGTGTTGTGCCCCATTCTCCTTCAAATAACATGTTCTTAATTATTTTGGCTTAGAAAACTGTCTTGCTTGCTATTGAATGTAACTACCAGATCTCTGGGTACCTCTTTCACTCCCTTCCCTCCTCCACTGCCACGCTGAGTGTGGATGCAGCATTTATGGGGCTAATATTAGCACATGAGGGAATTGTTCTTAAACATGAGTTTGGATGACTAATGACTAGTCTTTCACACAAGATCAAAACAAAACAATAAAAAAGGTTACTGAAGATCTTCATATTATGTTGCATGTTAAAATTGGCTTAGCAACACACATACTTGGAAGTGTTATCATTATACACGTATATTAACACGTTAGGGCATCAGTTCTTAAGCCTTGCTAGAATCTATAGTGAAAAGACTGTGATACTCATGAAAACGTTGTAACATTCCTTAGAATCTGATTAGCTGAAGTGGACTTTTTGATGTTTCGAAGGGGTCAGCAGAACTTGATAATTCCTGGGGCTTTAAAGCAATGTTTTGAAAAAGTATGAGGCTTCCTCCCGAGCAAGAAAAATTGAAACATTCTGAGGACACTGGAATTGAGGTGGATCCAGAGTACAGAAATTTTATCCTACAGTCTGCAAGCCTGGTCAGGATAAAACAATAAGACACCATGGAAAATATTAACTTCAAAAAGTCAAGTTTCTGATTGCTTCCCTCCTTATGAGTGCTGTGAAACAAGATACGAGCAGTGTGGTGAAAGCAAATGAAAATGTGATAGTTGTACAGTTGCCAGGAACATAAACATGCTGGTAAATAAATCCTGTTGAAGAAAGGTCTACAAAGAGCTCCATCGAAACAAGGTGAGCTGTCAGATATCTTCCTTATTTTCCAGACTCTTCTAGTATAGAAGAGGAGCAAAGGACTGAATCCATTTCTCATTAGATTAATGAGTAACAATTGTCTAAGGTACCACAGGAAGAACTCTTAGCTATAAATGGCATCTGGAGAACACCAAATAAGTGACAGAAGTCTATATAAATATAATTTGGGAACGAGCCAGCAGTACCAAGGAGAGTGGTGAGTATACCCTCAGGCTGTCAGCATAAGCACTGATTCACTGACAGCAGAATATTGCTTGTCTAGTGTAACAGCCCTAATACAAAGCTAATGGTGCTTTGAAGGAGATGAATACGGCACTAAACTCTTCCTGACTTCAAGTACTGTTACATATTCTACAAGTAACTACAAGATACGAAGCAGGTGTAGTACAGAAATACTTGAAGATTACGGACAACAAGGATTTGCCAAAGACCTAAAGTTGCATCACTTCATGACCTAATATTTAAGAAATCCTGCCAGGATGTGTTCAAATCTTTAGTAGAACAGAAAAACGACATTAAATAAGACAACCTGTCATATTACTGTCAAAAAACTTACTGTTGACTTCACAGAAGTTTGGAATCATCTTAGCTGGCAGCTGATCACCTTGCCTCAGCATCTGAGCAACCAACAGCTGATGCATATTTCTTTTATGTAAAAGGAAAAGTTAGTTATAAGTTTTCTGTAAATCACAACCATGTCATGAATGTGGTAACCTTCCGCCCTTCAACCATCCTCTTAAAGGTATACTCTTATACTGGATATATAAAAGGGACTTTTCAGGCTTCCCTGGGCTCTGCTGAACACTTTGAACATTTTTGGTGTTACATTATTATTTTTTTTTAAAATTGAAGTTCTATGCAAGAGAAATACATAGAGCTAGAGCAAGAGTGAGAACAACAGTGAAAGCAAGAGCAAGAGTGAAAGAGATTATGTTTATTAGTCTCTGTTACTACTCTCAATTTACATCATAAAAGGTGTAGGAAGAGATCTCAAGAGATCTCCTAATCGAACATGAAAGCTTCAAGTGATGAGGAGCCAGTTGAAAACTTTTCCCATTATCTAACCTGAAATATCACATGAAAATTCAGAAATTTAATTCTTGTCAAACTTACAATAGGCTTAGGGGAAAAAATATCGCTGCCTTCCTCCCAACAGCTTTTTGCACAATAAGAAATCTGTTACTATGGTTCAGCTACAACTTTCTGCCTGCTGGCAAGACCAAGGCTGATTCCTTCAGCCTTTCACTGTAGGCCACATTTCCTAAGCTTCTGGGCATTATTTCCCTCCCAGTAGATATGTTTGCCAAATCTCCTGACTGTCAACAGATTGTCTGCAATTTCCCTAGTGTGAGGCCCAGAAGAGGACATTGTCTAACAGTTAGATTTCTTATTTTCAGTTTGCTAGATAACTTATTTTACAGACATTGATTTAAGAGAAACCAACTATATCTGCAGAAAAGTTTTGCATAACATATCTGTGTTTCAAAAGAACAATGTTTGTGGCAATTTCTAGACTCCCATAAGGTAATCCATTAACTAAGAATCCATTAACTAAGAATCCATTAACTAACATTAACTGCAATCTTTGTGTAGTACTTTGTGAAATGTGATTTACTGATCATTTTATTGCACACAGTTTAAATGTAGTAGAGAACTTTTACCACACAAATCTATGTTCAGAAATTATCTTTTTATTAGTCATTTTGGAATTCTGACTACTGCTGTATGAATGTAAACTCTCTACTTCAAACTTTAAAGTAGATGCATATAAATATTAAACTTCCTAATAATTTCAGATACAAATTACTTAAGTACAGGCAAAGGGTAGGAAAGATTCTTGCTATATTATTACTTGCAGCTGCTGTGACTAGCATCAGCCTTTTAGAGAAACGGAATAATTATACATCTTAAAATAGTAATTTTCTGTAAATTACACTGGTTGCAGACAAATGTTGCATTATGAAAGGGCCTTGTACTTGAAATTGTCCATAATGATGGAAGTATAACTCAATCCATCCCGTAGCTGTTTATAAGAGTAGACAAAAAGTAGATAGGAGAGTGGAATTTATCTAGACATAAAAGTCTATTACTTCAATGAAAAGACTGTTGAGACCATGTCTGCTCAATGAGAGTGTAGGACTGCAAATCGTGATCAAATATAGTTGTGCTAGAAACGAGGTCTGAATCTTTAACAAACAAAGTGAAAGAACAGTGCCTTTTTTACCTACCAGCCCCTTTTGGGGCTCCTGGTTCAACAGTGTTGCCAGGAGGCTTCAGCTGAAGGGAGCAATATTTACCTTTGTGACTGTTAATTTTACTGTCTTAAGAGCTGTCAGGCCACAGTGCTCATACCAATTTTTCATCACCCTGTTCACAGTGAAAGAGAGGAAGGCACCCATCACAAATATTAGGGGGCCAGTTAGCTCAGTCAGTTGAGCATAACGCTAAGGTCAGGGGTTCGATTCCAGTTTGGTCCCCATGTGTTACCTGATCTAGACGAGAGGTGGTGTCCCTGGTGGCAGGGAGGCTGGATTAAAATGATCTCTAAGGTCCCTTCCAGCTTAGGACATTCTATGATTCTATGAATCTTCACTATGCTGGAAATGGTAACATTGATTCCTTCAGTTGTGTCTTCCTTCCAACTCTCAAAATAGCTCTTCTCTGTCTTTCTCATTCTCTTTCTCTCTTTCTATATTTTTAAACAGGTTTTGGCAGAGCCTAGAATGTAGCAGATTCAGTAGTTCTGCCATAAACAGAGAAGCAGCTACAAGCAATGTCTGAAACAGCCCAAGCCCACAGAAGTTTGTTGGCTTTCAGTAAGGCTGATAACATATTTGCTGTACCTGTATTTTTCTCTACTATTTATGGGTAAATATCATTACTAAGAGCAGGATTTCTGGCTTTTCAGTTACCGTTTTTGCATTATGGTTCTTTTCTTGTTTAGTCTACAGGAAAAAAACCCCTGCGTTCTACTAATAACAATTTCAGCATTTCAGTTGGCACTTTCTGCTTACCCTTGGGCAATTTCTGTTTTCATGTAATCTAAAATTTTGGACAGAGGATGCTGAGGCAGGCTTACACTCACAAAACTTTACTAGGTTGTCCATGGTTGATGGCAGTCATCAATTCAAACGGTGAAAGTTACAGTGCAGCAGGTGATGACAATAAAGATGAATTTTCACTGTGCTTTTCTCTAGCTCTGTGTATATTGATGGTGAACTACTCACACCTCCATTTGGAGCAACCCTCTAACAAAATCTAAAACCTATAAAGGAAGAGGATAATTAAAAGGAGAGAAAGAAGATGTGAGTTCATGCATCGCCTCCCGTGAGAAATCTGATAAAACATGAATATTGGGTTTTGCAGATGCAAGACTATGAGAATAGCAACCTAGTAACAACAGCAAGAGAACAAGGCAAAACCCCTGCCCTGGGAAAAACCCTGACACCACAGCTCAGACGAATGGCACAGAGCTGCCAGTGAAAGGCAGGAAACAGTCACAAGTACTACCCTTTGCTTTACTGCACGTAAAGCCCTGGGCAGCAAAAAAATTTTCAAGGCATACTCTCCCTGCAGCTCAGTGGAAGGGGAAGAAGGGTATTGAGGATGAGTGCCTTATGTTCTACTTTAGTATTTAAAAAGTAGACTCGTAAAAGAATAGGAATTGTTTGAAAACCTTGTTAGACAGGGTTTAAAGCAATTTACTTAAATTCCCACTCTTCACAGTTTTCTCCAGTACATATTCTACCTTGCTTGTTTTTCCAAGTCTTTCTGACTTCTAAATGCTGTTTATTTCCTTACATTGTCTAGTTAGCTGTCCCCTCAAATCTAACCTCCATCTGCCGCACAGAAATTAATCTGATTATGCCTAATCCTAGAGCAGGTTTAATTACTGAATGCCATCATCCTTGTAATGGGCTCTTATATCTTTGAAGACTGCTGTCAGCCTTCTTATTTCTATACTGCAATTGATATTCTTCAGCCTTTTATCATTGCCACTGGTTTTTAACCCACATCATTCTTAATGATTTCTTTTCATTCTTTTCAATTTTTCCTTCAATTTCTTGGACACTAAGTCCCCCAGCTGAATAGAGCAGTTCACCTCGTGCCTCACACAGAAACAGTAATTGTCTTCTGTCTTTTACTTTTGAAATTTCTGCTAGTAATGGGCAGAATTAGGTTTATCCTCTTTCGCAGCAGCACTATATTGTTGGCTCACTTAATGTGAGTCCACTATGTTGATACTTTCCTGTAGTTTTTTTTTGCATAGACAGATATTCTCTGCTACTTGTTTGCACATTGAATTTGTGCTCATGTATTTCAGTCTTGATGATTTCTAGGCAACTTTTATTTATCAACATACTTTTCAACAATGATCTTGTTTTCTGTACTACTCACAGCTCTCTATAGTTCTATAGAACTAGCAAACACATTCATCCAAGTTGCTAGTGAAAATACCAATAATTTCTATAATAATACCGACAGGACTTATTTGCCTGACTCAACAAGGGTCCTCACTCTCTAATTCGTTGGTAAGCTAGTGTCTCACTGAATACAGTCTTTCAGTTAAGCGTTTATCTATCTTATTCAAGACTGGTGTCCTTAGTTTGATCTTAAGAGTATTTTATGGTGCAATGTCTAAAGTTCACTTAAGTCTACTTAAGCTGCCATTCCCCCATTCCACTGGGCCTCCAAATTAATTTAATATGATTGTACCTATTTTTTTTCTTAGCTATTGCATGTTATCTGCTTTGTGTATGCAATGTATTTATAAATGGATGGTTTCATAATTTTAACACAATATTTTTCTGAGGATGTACTAGGTTAACTGATCCAGAATTCCCTAGAATTTTTTACCCACTTTCTTGTTTATACAGATAGGTACAAGGATAGCTAATTTGCAGTCCTCTAGGACCATCACAATTTTCTTGCATTTTTAGAAATAATTATTAGTGACCCAGAGATCATATTGGCTGTATTCTTAAGTAGTCTAGGATGAATTTCATCAATTCCCGCTGACTCAGACACACCTAATTTATCTTTGTTCATCAGCCTTTGTCTTATACCAACCACTGCCACCTCATTAAACTAGTTTAGTTAAATGTCTGTTCATCCTTAACTCTTTCTGGTAAAGACTGAAGGCAAGAGGGTCTATGCAACTCTTTGTCTGTCATATCTTTTTTCTATTATTGTTACGATTTCTGTTAGACTTTTAAGTAATTAGAAGTCCCTTCGTATAGCTGATGCAGCTGTAGCAGTTTTCACTGTATTTCTCTCTTTCACTCTTCCTTCTAGTATAATGATGTTATTCTGACTTCTCATAGTTTTTTTTTCAGAGATAAAAGAAAATGATTATACTTTAAAGCAGATCCAACTTTTAGAACTGTTTCCATGTTAAAAGGCTATACTTCAGTGGTGTTTTTCTTTCTTAAATGGATGCTTTAAAAGTATTTTTTAGCATTATGGTTGCAACACTAAGCTGACTGAAGTGTTGCAACTGGACTTGTATTAATACTACGTGAGAAACCAATATGAACAGCTGATGTTCAGTGATCTAGACTATATTGTGAAATAAACACACTTCACTTGCAATTTAAAATGAATCTGAGTTTTGGGAGATTTCTTTCCTATAGAAAATTTCATTTCCTTGACAAGTATCTGAACACTGAAAAAAACCCAAACAGATAAAATAAAACTGTGTTATCTTGTGCTCTTAGTCTCTATGGTAAATTGGTGTCATGACTTGATCTCTTGTGATGGACCTCAGGCTCCCTATTTAAGTACTTCCAGTTCACTGTTATGTGAGCAATAGAATATACTTACAATTAAAAAAAAATTAAGAAATCAATAGATTACGTGCCAAAGAAAGTTGATTCTTGAGAGGAAAAAAAGGAGAGATGTTGTATAATCAGACCCACAATTTTCTAGTCAACAGCAGGGTTAGCTGGAATCTGTTAACCACCATTAACCCTGGCACTTGCTGCTCATGCTCTATCCCTCTTTCTGCTGAGATATATACGTGTGCTGCTGGATTTGCTGAGGCTGCATCATCTTCCCCAGAAACAAGACAGCTTTTCAGTCTGGAGCAGAAGATGTTGACTCAGCCTGAGATGTATTTGTAGTGCTATAAATTATGATGGCTTGTGACATCCCACTGTCCATTTATCTGATAATCTTCATTCTGACAAAGCAACGGACAATCCATAGCTGAAAGCTGAATTGGCTTTTGAGGATTTCTGGAAGTCTGAAATGGATGATGCTTTTCAGAAGAAGAATAGACATTTTGGTGTTATTTTCTAGCAGGATTCATTTTACTGAGGGCACAAAACAAGGCCCCTCTGTCACTGGGTAAGCAATACCTTCATCTGACAGCTGAGGAGGGAAAGTCAGAGGTGACTGATCTTTCCCAGTCTCCATATTTTGTGCTGCTATCTGTTAATAAAAGAGTTCAACACTCTTATTAGACTTTCTGATGAATGGGCTTAGGATGTGAAATCACTGAAGGCCATACTTGGATCAAACTGACAAGTGAAACAATTGGAATTCTTGGGAAGGGGAGGGAAGAGGAGGGAGACAGTCCCATAGAATAACATGAGTAGGGAAAATGTGCCTTCTGCAATGTGCCTTCTGCATGGCAAACCAGAGACATTAATTAAAATTAATCAATTTACTTTGGGTAGTCATGAAAGTTTCCTAGGTACAGCTAATTATTTTGGATGGTTTTGGTTTACACTAAAAGCCTATTTTCTATTCAGTCTATTCTCTTCTCCTTTTCCTTCCACTTAATGATGTTAGAAAGCTATAACCTGATATGACTTCTATTTTCGTAACATATTATTAGAGTAACATATATGGATGAATGGAAATTTTGCCTGAAAAAGAATTGTAGCAATTGGCCCTGTAGATATCATTAAATGGAGTCAGAAAAGGGGGAACTAATTACAAAAGGGGAAAGTTTTCTGTACTTTTAAACATGTATGTTGTTGGGAGCTGTGTCTCTTTCAATGCAAAAATCAATAGTACCACAGTAAAATGATCAAAGAAAGCAAAATACAGTCAGAGTACGTGTGCAAAAAGCTATTTCAGAAATAGTCTGCCTACATTCAGTATGATATAAAGTGTTTGCAAGCCAGTGTAAAATGTGTTTATAAATATAGGGCCAAATTACTTCCTATGCAGAAAAATAAATGGATATGAGTTGTATTTCCTGGAAAAGTATCTCTGTTTTATTTCGAGGAATAGGAGAACACAGAGATGATTTTCACTAGAGCTTAATGATTCTAGTTGCCTTAGTTGTTGACTAAGTGTAGACTCCTTAAAGAAGCTGGTCAGTCCTATGGACTGAGTGATGAGTTCTTCTGAAAAGCAGATCCCTTGAGGGAATGTCTAGTTTGACATCTAAAAATTGATTTTTTTTGCAATTGAGTTCCTTTTATCACTGCAGGTAGCTGCCTATTTCAGAACAGATCTCCATATTTTGTTTCTAGAAGTGAAAAATAGTTATTTCTTGTCCCCTCTGGAGTATTGTCAAGGATTTCTGATGATTATTTTAACACAATGGTAATGGGCCCATAAGTGTAACAAAAATGTAGGAGAGTTATACAAATGGTTTCAGACCTGAAACTGAAAATTAAGGTCTCCTTCTTTCCATGCACAGACACTAACCCAAAGAAAGTCAGCTTGAGCTACTGATGAGGGTGTGTCACTTTAAAAGAACAAAATTAAAGGAAAAGAAAAAATGTCATTTTCTTCCTTGTCCTTATAAAGTCATGTAGAAAGTTCAGTAATGTCTGGATACATCTGGCATTGATTTCACGTTCACTGTTGTGTTCTGTCAATTTAAAGTGATGCTTCTGTGCTTCCTGCCAGGAGCAATGATAAATACAATAGGTGCCCCAAGTGCCTCGACAGTGCTGAACAGTCAAACCGTGGGACCTCAGCAATTACACGGTTGTTATTCCTTGGCAGACCTGTGTGGTAATTTGCAAAATGTGAAATTGCCAGCACAGCTTGTGTTGCAGCACTGACACCAGATCTGTTGCACAGAGAGAGCTTCTCCCAAGGAGCAAACATCGTACTGGTGAGTTTTTTTAAGTGGCACTCATGGCATTCCCAGTGCACCAAGGAGTTTGTACAATAAAACTTGGAGGATGAGATAGAGATACTAAAAATGCAGAGAATTAACAAGTGCCATTGGGGATATCTTTGTCAGATCCCTTGCTCTTGGACCTGATGACAACATGAATTCCATAGTAACTGTTATGTTGTAAAAATAAATGAGAAAAAGGAGAAAAAAGAAAACTAAAAGAAAACTTAGGAAAGGGGAAGACTGAGGGGAGAATGAAGGAGAGTTTGACCAGAGGAGATTTAGGATGGAAAGTGCTGAGTTGAGAGGTTTAGAAGCGCTTTATGGTGTGTGTTGTAGGGATGCAAAGATCCCAGGTTCATGGTGTAAAATTAAAGGGAAATGGGGACACACCAGAATTTGCAATGATAAAAGGGGTCATTGAAATTGGAAAACCAAGAAAAAAGAAAATATAAAATGTAGCAGAATGCTGGGGAGAGAAGGAGTACAAGAGAAGAGGAAAAAAGCGATGTAGAGTTTTGAAACCTGCCTACAGTAGAAGACTGAAATTTGAGAAAGACTTTTCCAAGTCCATTTGGAGAGAGGCTATAATAGTCCAAATTGTTAAGCTCTGGGTGGAAAAACAGGCAAAAACATCTGGACAAACATTTTGATAGAGATTCCTATATTCTTAAAAACCCACACCTGATTCTTTTAAAGTTATCAGAGCATCCCCAAAGCTTAATCCTGAGATGCAAGTTATCTGTTCAGCACTGGATCATTCAGGAAGAGATATGTTACTGAATCACTTCAGAGGACCTCAAGAAAGGGAGACAGCTTTTTAAAAGAATAGAGAATTGAAATTTCACAAAAAAATTGGATTTTTCTTCATAACTAAAACCCTTTATCAGTGATAATAGTGTGAACTATGCATTTAAGTCTAAATTAGTTATTTTTAATTATGATTTGAAGAGTCCTTGAAGCACTTCAAAAAGATGTACAAAGCCCCCCATGGATCCAGTCCAACAGTTGTCCTCAAAGGAGTTTTATGGGGGAACACTGACTTTGCCAGTGTCATCTTGTGTGAACACAGATATAGATTGAGATGAACTACTGGCTAAGTCAACTTGCTGGTGGTACAGAGAAGTGCTAGTTTCTGGACCAGACAATTTTGCTGGGTGTGCATGGACTCCATTAGCAGGAGCTTTGATCTCAGTCCTCCATTTACTTCTACAGTGATTTGCAATTGCACACGACTGTCCAAGCACCACATAGGTTGACATGGGGAATCCTTTTGGAGCTATAGACTTGAGTGAGTAATTTTCTGATATACAGAGTCACTGCAGCCCATCGATACTCATTTGTGGAGCACTAAGTGAATTCACTCTGTGTAGTGCCGTGGGGGGGAAGGTGACAGAGTGGGTTGCAAAACCCTATTGTTATGTCCTGCAGCCAAGGCAGCCACCTTGCAGTCAGCTGTAAAAAGTTCACATGCATGGGCAACACAAAGAAGTTTGCTCATCAGTTCTAGTCTTTTTGAACCTCTATATTCTGTTGCACTTTACTGCCCCTCGGATGGTCCACAAGGCTAGAGCTTTCAAGGCAGGAGCCATCTCAGGCTTTTAAAGTTCTTCTTCACCTTTCTGCACAGTGCCTTGTTCCCAAAGCTCTTTGCATCAGCAAAAAGGGTGATTGAATTGAAAGGCTTTATATGTAAAGAAGGATCTAGTAAGAATTTAAATGACATATTGAATGTTCTCAAAATCTTGGCTTTTTGGCCTGGCTCTCTTCCAGAGCTTCTGGAGGCAGTTTCACTGTTGCCTTGAGCCTATCCAAGTCTGGCTCTCACCCAAAAAGACAGTCTTGCCCTTGTCAGTGTGATCCTCCCCATCCCTTTCTTTGTGCCAGCTCCAGATCTGAAGTTCTGGTATGACAGAGTGATGAATTTGTATAGGGATCTGACCCAAATGAAAATTACTTGCTTTTTTTTTTCTTCTTTTTTTTTTTTTTAGTAGGGCTACTGTTCACTTAGATCAGCTCCTGAGCCATCAGTTGCAGAGGCTCATGATCACCAGTGTTAACTTTTAGAAAGAAGAGGGAACATGATGTGCTCACTCACCAGCATGAAAGCATGGACATGTCTGAAACCACACCTGCGGACAATGGCTTTGTCTTTGAGGGATGCCAGCTATTGTGAATCACACCTTTCTGCAACAGTGGTTTGCAAGAATCCTCTAACCTGGTTTCATCACATCTAGCTTTAGGCCTTACCAAGGCATTTGAGTTAGAAGGGCTCTCAAGAGCTGGTAGAAAAACAGGTTTCCCCAGAGAGCATTTTGTATCAGGAATTGGCTGACAGAAGGATGCATTCCCTCTCTCCATTAACTATCTGGGAAGTCTACCATTACCAGCCTTCTAATTCAGATAGCTGATGTAAGGACATACAGGAATTTTCAAAAATAAGTGTAAGTTTTTTTGTCCTTGAGGACTATTGCCATTATTTTGAAAGTGACTTGTTGGAACAGATAGAGAAGAAAAAATTTGATGTAGTTCATGATCTTGATCCAGTGGTGGCCAGAGAACGAATAACCTCTTGAAGTTCACAAGGGTATTTTAGGATCCTTTAATCTGCAGCAGATATTTTGGATGATTTCCCTGTATTGACAAGCCCTAAATTATACCATTCTCATAGTCAGAGGTAAAGCAAAATAGTTGGAAATATACATTTTCAGACGAAGATTAGAATTGGCTGTAAGGTTCTCATTTGTAGTGGAAAACATACTCTTTAGAGAGTTTGAACTCTTCTCTGCTGTAGTAATTTCCTACCCTACAAAGTCATATGTAATGCCATCCCTGCAGACACATCTGCTCTTGGTTTTTATTATAAAGCGTACACCACGAGGCTCTAGCAGAGCCATCAAGATAAACTCAACTCTATGCCTGAAAGCCAAGCTGGGATCTCCCTGGGTCTTGTTTAGGTATCAGCAATAAAGGTTCCAGAGGCCACACTCTGGGTTCAGCTGCACTCAACTTGCTTCCTTCATGGGATTTAGAAGGTGTAACTGCAGGCGGAATCTGACTTTGTAATTTCAGCATAAATTCTGTTTATGTTGCACTAAATGAAGTAGGCTTCAGAGTCGTCTCTCTTAACTGCATTGGTGCAGCAGGATAACAGGAACAAAGAGTAATAAAAAAAATTTTAGTTACTGGAGTAAGCAGATGAATCCGACTATATTCAGTAAGAATTGTTCAGTAAGAAATTGTGATATTTGCCTACCTGCTTTTAGAGGAAGAAACACTTAATTTTTTTTCCATTTAGAAATACTTTCTCCAATTCCATTTGTGTGGAGGGTTCCACGCTGTTGTGCTGCAGGAAAAAGTACCGTGTTTGCTATCATCACTCCCTAATGGGAAAAGCCATGAAACATGTTAATTATTTCTTCAGACAGCTGAAAGATTTGGAAGCTTTTTCAATGCAGGTAACACTCACCTATGGTACAGCTAGTCTTTGGCATTACTGGTACAAAAATGAAGTATATTTATTAGTTATTATTCTTGTAAGTCAAACACAACAGAGACCACATGTGTTTGAGCAGTTATACCAGGCAGTGAACTATTTTGCAATGGATGTGCTGTTGCCTGATCTGACACCAATTCTTCTGGCACATCAGCCGCCTCTAAGGGCACACAGGACTGCAAAGGTTAAAAACCCTGTGAGTTAAACTACCAGCAGCATATAGGCTCTGTCTGTTTGTTCATTTGTATTATCTGGTAGATAGCCAGCAAATAGTGTCAGCGTGTACCAGCTCGCTTTCATTTCCATTCTAGTTCTGCACCGACCTGTCTGTGGGCTTCAGTGGAGTCATTGCTCATTTGCACTCGCGGGAGATCAGAATTAGAACTGTTATTCCAGACAGCCTTAAAAGACTGATTGCTTAAGCCTAAATGCCTGGCAACGAGAAATAGACCCTTCCTACAAGAGTGCATTTGTTTGAATCAAAGCTGTTAATGACAGAAAGTCACTGCTGTTTGATAGTTGTTCATTAATTGCCTTTAAATTAGATGACAGTTGCAGCTGTTTTCTGCCCTGTGTGAGCGCAGGAGCCCAGCGTTCTAGGGGAACGGCCTTGCCTTGAGAGTAGTGTGTTGTGAAGGCTGCACCGTTATTGGGCTGATATTGAAGGAAAACTTGTCCTAATTATTCCTGCGGTGTAACTGTGGGATTTCCTGGGTGCTATCCCTCACAGAGTGGCTTCTCACTGGACAGAAAATATCACCCTGGGCCGCCCAGCTCCCTGTCCCCTCGTAGGGCCCTTGAGTGACAGAGACCCTTGACTCTGGAGCCTTTGCTCTGAAATGAGAGTAGCTGGAATTTTGGGCAGGCCGCGATGGACTTGAGGAACGCAGCATGGACCAGATGACCTCCAGAAGTCCCATCCAACCTCAACATTTCTGTGGTTCTGTAAACGAAAAAGATACCGAACAAAATACCTTAGGGCTACCTCACTATCACAAGATGCAGTTCCAGGATCTCAGCAGAAAGCAGGACACCTTCTAATCATTATGTAAAAGGCAAAATCTGAAGTCTTCAGTTAAGCACTTGGATAAACTTGCTGATGCTAAATGTACGGAGCTTTCAACTCCAGAATGTATAATGTGCTTAATGAAATCAGAAGATATTCAGCTTTCTCAAAAATGACAAGGGTTATAAATGGGTTTTTGATGGACTCTTCAGCTAAATGGTAAATAAATAGGAATTTAAATACATATGCTTTTAAAGAACATTGTCCTATTTTGGTTTTGCATTACCTGATGGCTTTCAACAGCTGATCTCGCGATGAAAAGTGATATCGGCAAAAGTCAGGAAATAAATGTCAAGAAAAAGGTTTCTGACATATGTAATGCAGATGTGTCAACAAAACTAATATATTTTATTTTTAAATATGTGCATATATGGATTTATGCATGAATGTGCATGAATAAAATAATAGTTTGAATATATCTGATTCCCTGCATTTTAATAGGTCTGTTAAAAAAATATGTGCTAAGTAACATACGACTTGACCTGATACAGAAAGCTTACACAGGCATTTGGATTCCTGACTCCAAATAAGAACTACGCAGCAGGATTTTTCTGTATTTTGGTTCTTCAGGTCTGTGCACAGTTAATGGAAATCAGCAGTTCTGTTTGCTTTAGTATTTTACGGCACTTAAGTGTGTTTCTCTAAGAATTTTTACAACTTTTTACTAGTTGATAATACTTTTTTTCTCTTCTGAATATTAAATATGAAGATTTTACCATTATCTTCTTCATTCTTCCAACAGTAGCCAAAACCCAACAGCCTTTCTTTAACTTGTTGATAAATGCAATGAGAGAATATGACTTTTCTGTGTTCCTAATTTTTTACTGAGTAGAATCAGAAATTGTTTTTCAACCATGAGACCTGAAATATTTCTGATCTCTCTTCAAGATGTGAGACCTTCTGCTCAGTATATTACTCATTTTGCCTCAGAAGTTGATTTAAAGACATTTTCTTTAAGTCTGCACTAGCAGATTTTTTGATTTACTCAGAAATTTTTCTGAAAAAGAGAAAATGTAGTAATGAAATAAATCATAGCCAATCTACTGGCTGAAGAAGAGAAAATACGATAATGAAATAAATCATAGCCAATCTTTAGAAAATCTATTTTAAACTATAATTTTATGAACCAGAAACAGATTTTCATTAAGCTTAAAAAAATCAACATTTAGGGTTTTGTAGACTAGAAAAATAGTACTTTCTTCTCAAAATTGTCTATCTGAAGGTGTTATTAACATTTGAGAAGAGGCTATTATAATATGTATTTATTTATTTATTTAAAATATATCATGTGTGTTGTTTTCAAAAGAAACTTAGAAGCCTACCTCTGGTCCACAATTTTCTTGGCTCACTCCTTACAGTCTTTATTTTCCCTTGATAGTTATCTCTTAAACTGTAAATACTTAACAAGAGCTGTCTTTCTTTTCCTTCAGAGTGAAATATCAAAATTCTTTTTGCTCAGGGTATATCTTGGATACAGAAAATAGTAAGCTTGATATAAACTACTTTCCCTTTGAATTTATTTATTTAGAGAGAAAGAATGTGCTCTTCTAATGTTGAAACTAGCTTTAAAAGAAAGAAAAAGTAATTAAAATATTTCTAAATTAATTAAATCAAATCATAGTAAACCTGGGATCCTTTTTATACCTGGAAAATTAATATCTTGTCAAAATTCATACAGAAGATAAAATCTAATCCCCTAAAAGTCTGTTCATGATTGCCATTAAGTACTAAACATACTGTTAGATATCAACAAAGCATTGAAGCAATTTACAAATTCAGTATTGCATCTATGCAGAAAAGACAGAAAAAGTAAATGTCTTCAGGCACAGTTGCAAAGTCTCAGGAGGAAAGGTTCGGGCATACATCTAAATATTCTAAGTAATCAGCCATGACTACAGCAAAAAAATACAGAGAGTTAATGAACTTTTTATACTGACAGATTGGGATTCATCTTGTATAATGCTAGCTATTTAAAAAGAAAATAAGGTCTTGACTTGTGTGCAATTATTTAGATTTATTTCAGATGTGAAGTTATTCTGGCTGATCTCCAGTTTCCTGTCCAGAAAGGAAGGGTTCTCCTGTAGGTCTGGGCAGATTTATGAGCCTAGTGTGGAATTTCTGAACATCAAGGCACATCACAGGTTCTTTCCAAAGCGTCTCTCCTCTTTCTTCCGCTGAAGACAAAGTAACAGACTAGATGGACCTTTGGTCTGTAGATAACTCCTTAGAAGCCTACGTGTGATCAGCTGAATTAAGCACAAGATGTTCAGGCTAAACTACTTTTTTTGGCTTCTTAGTTGGGAAAGGGTGTAGAAGCATGTCCTTTTGGGATGTACTCCACTATTTTAGAGGTTCTTGCTGAGATGCCATGATTTCTGCTTTGGAAGTCCCTACCTTGTCCCACTGAATATGAAGAAACAGAGGTGATTCACTTTACCCATCTTTCAATGGCTCAGGTTGGGTAGGAATAGGAATGCTTTATTATGATTCTCTCTATTTTTCTGTAATAACATTCAGGAAGCTGGTTAGAGAGTAAAAGCAGTTTCACAGAATTGTGATCTCTCAGCAAAACCTGAAATCAGTAAAGAATCTGAGGCATCTTGTGAATCTTAGCAAACTTAGAGGGGTTAATTGAATGAACTTTATTTCCAATCCACAAAGTGCATTACAAATGGATGTCAAGTACTAGCAGAGCAAGTATTCATTAAAAAAGTTGAAATTTCTAAGGAAATGTTGGTTTTGTTTTGACAGAATGTTTTTAAGCTACATGAATTTTTGCTGGAAAGGAGATAATAACTATGGATTTTTTTCAACTTTAATTTAACATGGTTTAAGCTGTTATTTTGTGAAAGAAAGTAAACATCTTCTGGTGGACATCCTGATTGGCAGTCAGTAAAGAAAAAAAGTAAAAAAAAGAATGCAGTAATTAGCATACAGCAAAATATCATACTAGAGAAAGTTAAGGTGGCACCGACTTTTACCTCTGCACTTTTTTCAGCATGTCAATTCTGAATGTTTTTGCCATATAAACTAAAAATAAAAAGTCCATTTAATCAAAAAACCCATAAATTTGACATCAATTATATAACCAAAGTTATTCATGGATCTACAAGGAAAGTTTTGCATAAAAAAATGACAGATGCAGCTTTTTGAAGCCTTTTTTAAGTCCTATGGTTTATTTTTGAAATTGTTCTTGTCACTGTAAAATATTTCTGAAGATCATGAAAGGGTTTAAAATAGGAGAATCAGACAGATTTGCTGATATTTTCCAAGTTTAAATTGGGCATTAATTTTGTGATTGGAACACTATCATTTTATATACAAACAACAGGTGGTGAGAGATAGCAAGTTCTTCAGTTAGGAATAACATCTCTCCTCCCTTCCCTACAATTTCATAGATATTCTCAAGGAGTCAGTTAAGTGTGTAAACTGAAGTGGCATAAGAATTATGCATCAGAACAGATAAATGGTCCATCTAGTCTGGCATCTTATCTTTGACAGTGGATCATGCCAGATGTTTCACAGGAAGGTAAAATACTCACATAATGCACCTGATTGTGTAATATTATACCACGAGATGAAATCTCTGTCTGTCCCCAGCTGGTGATCATCTTGTGTGTGAAATAAAGACTGTTTGCCCTATAATTTTTAGCCTAGTTAGTGTAATTATAAGGCATATTCTTATTCATATAAATGCCTAATCATTTTTTAATCTTACTAAACTGATTTTGTTTCTTAGACCCTAATATCTTCTTTCAAGTTCTTCTGCCTTTTCAAGAGCACAGATTTTCCAACTGTACTTTGAGGGGCTGCAGCCGTGCATTGCAGCTGGCTCGGACACCCCTCTTCTCAGAGAGCTACTGTGCCTTGGAATAATTTAGATTTTTTGTGAAGTTTTTTTTCCTAATATCCAATCTAAATATCCCCTGGCACAACTTGAGGCCATTTCCTCTTGTTCTACTACTTCTTATTTGGGGGGAAGAGACAGACCCCCAACTCACTACAACCGCCTTTCAGATACTTGTAGAGAGTGATAAGGTATCCCTTGAGCCTCCTTTTCTCCAGACTAAACAATCCAATCCTCAGTTGCTACTCAAAAAGCTTATTCTCGAGATGTTTCACCAGCTTTCTTGCCCTTCTTCGAACATGCTCCAGCACCATGCCATGAGCAGGCATGGTACCTGGCCCCAGAGCCATCCCTCCTGGTGGTGTTGACACTGAAACTCCTGGAGAGAGTACAGCATCATTCTCACATGTAGACACCTACTGCGTTATCTTTCTACTTCAGCCATGTCCCACATTCTGCCCTCTCACTTCCGTATGCCCAAGACCTCATATGTGTTAAGTCAATGTAAGGACTGCAGTTGCTTCTGACCACTGGACTGAAGGAGAAGAGATATGATGAATCTTCTCCTTTCTCCTAGTTGTTGGCAGTCAAGTGGAATCTAGCAGGTAGGTAAAATGAGCAAAGTAAAGAATTTTCAAAGTGGTTTAGAGAAATTACAATTTGATTTCATAGCAGGGCTCATCATAGAACATCTGTAGGCTTCTGAAGATTAAGATACTTCTTATAGATGGACCGAGCAAGAAAGTGACTTAAATCCAGTTTTTGTGTCTTCCTGCTGTTATTTTAATAAGCCCAAATTCCCCAAAAGACCATGTCCCTCCTCAGCAGTTGCTCAGCAGGCACTGGTATGAAATACTTGACATTTCTAAACAGAAATTAAAGGCACAACTCCAACCGAGTTGACTGATTTTCATGTTTACTCTGAAACCCCAGAATGGCATCAGGGGAGTCAGTTTGGTCTTAGGATAAGAATGGATAAATACTACAGAATGGTGGTGAACCAATAAGTGCCAAATGGTGTCTGGGAGAGGAGTGTAAAGAGCTGATAAAAGGAAACAGATGCCTCAAACAGACCTGGAGCAATGCAGTTGCTGAGACTCCTGAGAGATGTAGCGACAGGACAAGGGGCAATGTTTTTACACTGGAGCAGAGTAGATTTAGAACAGATGTTAGAAAAAAATTCTTTACAATGAGGATGGCAAAATACTGGAACAGATTGCCCAGATAGGTAGTAGAAGCTCCATCCCTGGAGGCATCCAAGATCAGGCTTGATGGGGCTCTGAGCAACCCGATCTAGTTAAAGATGTCCCCGCTCACTGCAGGAGGGGTGGATTAAATGACCTTTAAAGGTCTCTTCCAGCCCAACACATTGTAGGATTCTAGGATTCTAGGATTCTAGGATTCTAGGATTCTAGGATTCTGATTCTATGATTCTATGATTATGTGTGTGAGGGACAGAGCCTTGTGAAGACAGAATGACCTTGCCTCCCAGCTCAACTCCCATGGACAGTTGACCGATGAGCGGCCTTTCGCTTCATTATTAGCAAAATGCATATAATGGGTGACACCCATGCATGTCCTAATGAAGATTATAGTGAACATATGCCCCATGAAGTGCCTTATTCCTCCCCATTCATACTATACCTCAGTATGTAAATCAACCTGTGAAAGGACCCAAGGAAAAGTGTGTTTAAGTTGAGGTGGGATAAAGCAAGAAGAAAAGGAGATGACGACAGATGCATCCTTACCCCTGGTTGGCTGGACCAACGTAGGAAAAAGGACCAGTAACTCTATCTCTCTCTTTCTCTTTCTTTTTTTCCCCCTTTTCTCTGAGTAATGCAAGGCCTACCATACCTCTTGCTCAGTTTATACATAGTTTCTTTCTTGGAATCATTAAGTATCATATTGCTTGTTATAACCTGATATCATTCAGTAAAGCAAGGCATAACATACGGGTCGCTGTAGTTTATTGTATACCTAGTCTTCTCCTGGTTATCATTAAGTTATGTTATGTTGTTTGCCCTAATGTGTCATGTACTTAATCGATTCCCGTGAGTCCAACATGTATGCTGTGGGATACTAATAAACATTTGAATGTGGACTTTGAGACTTGTCTCACCATTGGCCACTCCACTGGAGAATTATGAATCTGAGTCACTTGTCCCCCACTTCTGAGTGGGATGTGACAAGAATAATTCCTGTTGGAATTATCACAGCAGGGTCAGCTATCAGATCAGGCAAGGATACTCTGGCTTTTATACAGTCAGAGCCTGAAAACATCTAGGGCTGGGTATTACATAATATCTCTTGACAACCTGTTCCATTTCTTGACTGTAGGCAAAAAATTTTCCTTACACCCAGTCTGAAATTTCCTTGCTTCAATTTATGTCTTCAAAATTTCTTTCCATAATACTGTAACCAACACATAGAACAGGACAGACTGCGCCCAGTGCCACCCAAGAGGCAGATGTTAGACATTTAGGCCAGGTCTATAATGGTGGAGAAAGGCAGAAGCCCTAAAATGGCAAATTAGAATCCGCTAAGCTGTGTCTACAGCAGGAGAACAAGGCACCCTCTGGAGATTTCCGTCCTTCTCCATTTTTAGCAGAGGTTTCCTAGATTTTGGTAGCCTAGATATAGATTTTCATCAGATGAATTTTTTATCTAGATTGAGATGAATCCTCTCCTTACAGAGGGTAATGGCTCAGAGTACTCAGAAACCCCTTTAGCTGAGGTGGTGTGGATGACTACACCATTCAGACATCCATGAGAGGAGGAAAGGTCTGACTGTCGTGGAAGATTTACGGAACAAAAAGCTCTATTGATTCCTACTGCTGAGCTGCTTCAACAAAGCTGATTTTTAATCCCAGTATGAAGGTGTGTTTATTGGTTTTTAAACAGAATGTTCCAGTGCTAATGAACTCATCAATATAAAAATATATTGACTCTTGTTGCAATCAGTTGCTTTTATTAAATAGACATTTGTCTCTCCCTAAATCCATTATATTTTCTGTATCTATCAGTGTGAATGAATATAGTAAATAGCAATCTTTACAGCTTCATTGAAAGTCATATATTTTCATTGGAGCATCTATACATAATTTAATTACATACAAGTTAGCAGAGTAAAAAACTACAGTGAAACTCTTCTTTGTTTTTTTTCTTTTATTCTAACTTTTTTAATGAAGTCTGGTAAATCAGCGGCTGCTCTGAATTTGGTATATTTATTGCTTTGCAAACATTGCAAACAGTTACAAAATTCAAGCATTTCTTGATTTCAGTAGAGTTTTATTACTTCACTTCTCTGACATTAGTTATAGGCAAAAGCAAAAAGCTCACTTGTAGTAAGTTGAAAAACTGCAGTACATCAAAGTCGATTTGACTTAAACATATGCAGGGATTGTAGATGAATAATTCAGAAGTGCCCCTAATTTGTCATTAACAGATGAAAAATGTCTATCAAATCAAGCTTCTCCTACATCCTGTTAGGGAGTATTACATTGTAGGTCATGACGTGTCATGTCCTGACGGTGTTATTTCTGATTACAATGAATGATCATGATTATCTATGGTGAACTAGGTTATGAAATGCCTGTCTCAGAGATGTCTTTTTCCTAGACCTCACTTTTTCTGTGGAAAACTGCTGAAAACAGGGACTTTCTGTCAGGAGAAAATAAAGACCTTTCTTGTAGAAACAACCTTTGTCTTTTAGAACTGCTGTGGTTCAAAATTATACTAGCCTTTTGTCTGAAATTTAATTTTAACTTGGTGTTTTCAGTTTCCTATAAGGAAAGCAATTTTGTGTAAAGAAAAATGTAATTATATTATGCTATTTAAATATATCATATTGTATAACTACATAAAATACTGTATGGATAATATATAACAGTATTTGAAGAAATTATTTTAAATATAGAATTTTTCATTAAAATATGGTTCAATAGAAAAAAATTTTTTAACAACAGAAATGGAATAATCTCCTTTTAATAAAAATGTGATTTTCATTGTATTAGTGCTCCATAAACTTTCTTTCGGTAAATGTGTTCCCCTCAACTAGAGAAATACTATCTGTCTGAAATTTACTATTTTATTTCTCTTATGTCAAAGAGAAATGATGTCAAAGCTTTTGTTGGTCTTAACTATAGCTCACCAAACTGTTAGATAGAGATTATGTAGCTGTTTGTTACAAAAGCAGTTATTCCTTCTTCTTATTTTCAGTATCCTAGCTCTTGCTAAAAAAGAAAGACAGTAAAAAGAAATTATATTAGTCAAGTCTGTGGGGTTTATGTTTATATTTGAGGGGTGTGCATGTGTGTGTGAATGCATGTGTGTGTGTGAATGTGTGTCAACTGGCATGCTTTAAAAATCAAATATCAGTAAATGTAAGGCAATTCTGAAAATATCTCATTTTATGTATGCATTTACCCACTTTATTTTTCCAAGTAACTAATTGCAAAGTAGACTGGAATTTTATGTGCAGATTTCTGATGTCTGGTGAAATATGAAGCCAGCTTTTGAATCAATTTGCGTGTACTGTAGTCACAGACAGAGATGAGTAAAGTTGTGATATTTGTGGAAAATAAGGGAAACCATTGGTAATTCAACACCTTCTGCTGCAGCAAATTTGCTGCACTGAGGACTGCAAAAAAACACTATTGCAGCCCTCATATCCTCCCATGGTAAAACTTCTGAATCAAAATAGTGGTGGAAAGTCTTTTCAAATGAGTGTCTGACTGATTGCTAATTCAGTCTGCAACAGAAAAGGCAATCCTTTCTCCATCCATCAGTAAGGACAGAGCCTTTTCTGTCAGGCCAGAAAAATAAATGTTTCCCTCTGGTTTTAGTGGAAAGAGAGGTGCAAGACTTCCATTTCCTTTATTTTCTATTATTTTATCTTTGAACCACTTTTCACTGATGCAAATCATTGCTCTGTGTGAGCCTTTCAGCAAGTCAAAGATGACACAGCTCCACTGGCACCAACAGGCTAAGCTGATTTGCACCCGCTCAGAACAGAGCCAAAAAGGTGAAAAATCAATAGTGAATCAAACACTTTATTATTTTTTAATCTGTGGTATCAGTCATGTGTTACAAGACAATGTCCAGTTATTTACTTTCTAAGATCAAACTTCAATATGGACACTCAGTTCAGCATCAAAAGTTGATATGGGACAACTTAAAGTCCTTCACCTCAACCTTTCTGAAGTGCAAGTTTAATTGAAAGGTAGGAGTGCTGACCTTCTTTCATGTGCTTCATTTTACATTGCAATGCCTTGTTCTCTTTTATTGAGATGTCAAATGGAGTACGCCTAGAGATTTCCCCATGTGGTATTTTCAAAGGCTGTGATTTAAACTTCCTCATTTTTCACCTGAGATGAAACAGTTTCAATTTTCCTGTCTACTGTAACTAAAATTTCCCCAAACCTGTCAAACTTGATGAGATGATCCAAGCTTCTAGAAAACACAGATTTAAACTCGAAAAGATGAACTCTTCAGTGCCACTGAATTGATTCCTTGGAGGGGATGGGGCCAATCTGGGCTTGAAGAAAACCATTTAAGATAAACCTTTACTAAACAAACCTTGGAGAGTAATCTACCTTGTTCTGTTCTTTCTTCAGTTGTCCTTTTTTTGTAATGCCTTTTGTGTGAATTGAATACAGACCAGCTACAAGGAAAGGTAGCTCTTCTCTCCGAATTTAGGGATTTCAGCAGAAGCAACGGCCCATGAAGTTGTAGAAAGAAATGTATTTTGTGAAAACTGCATTAAAAATGAGAATAAATGAGTCAGTGCACTGCTCACTTCTGGTAACTGCACATTAATTGATGGTAATCATGAATTTATTAGGAATGCAAACTTAGATTATTTAGATAACTTCAGGTAACTGGAAAACAAAGAGCAGACCAAAATGAAAATAAGGACTGACATCTCCTCCACATTAGATCACATCCTTGTGGAAGTGCTGAAAGTAGAGAGCAAACACTGTGGTGCCTGATCTCCTTCTATCACCATTTGGAAAATGCTCCCTTAAAAATGTTCAAAGGTAGATGCATCATTTCCAATGAAGGGCAATACTAGAAAAAGTGAGGACTTCAGGGCTATTCTTTTTTTCGAATATTAGATGAAGCAGTTTCAATAGTAATATCAATAATGATCAAAGAAGCAGGGGAGAAAGGTCTTGTGGATGGGTGTGGTTGTGTTTAATTTATACTAAAGGAAATTATAGCAAAGTGATTGGAATAATAAAGGCTAATAGAAGCTTATTTCATCAAGTCTGTAAAGTATTGATTTTGAAGAGCACAGAGCCTGTGCCTGAGAATATACAATGAAGTCATGTTCTCGCTAAAATGTAAATTAATAGCAAGAGTAGCACCTTTACATTAGTAGAAAATACTCAGGCTTGATTACTAGAGGAAGGTAAAAAGCGGAAATTATTCTCTCATCTTTGTTTTTCAAATTAGGTGTGGAACTGGGTAGTGGGTAATGTGGTTGTCTGTAACAGGACGGAAATACAGCACACAGGGATATATCACACAGGGTGCATCAACTGGTTTGTGCTGGTGACCTTACATATGTGCTGAGAAAACAGGTATCCAATAGAGATAAGACTGGAGGATTGGCTGTTCTTAATGGTTATTGAAGGCCAGTGACAAGGAGTTCAAAGTGATAATAGTACAGATGTAAACTGCAAATATGGACTTGAAACAAGTGAAAAATGTGTGGTTTAGAAGCCATAATTTCTGTAACAGAACTGATGAATACTTTTGCAATTAACAGCTCTTAGAGGTAAGAGTAGAACATTTCTCAGGTTCTGGAAAATCTGGAAATTTGGCAATATTGTTACAAAAACAATGATGAAAATACGTAACGTGGTGAATTTTGTGCTGTGGAAACTGTGAGCTGAAAAGATGTTTGCAAGTCATTGAAAAATGTTTCATCGTTGACTGAAAGATCACAAAAGTGAATTGATAAGACATCTTTTTCAAATCTGAAAAGGAGAAAAAGAGTTAGGGAGGAATTATTTCTTATGGTACCATATTACGAACTGTCCTGGTTTGAGCTAAACAAAACTAATTCTGTTCAGTGATTTTTATTTTCCGATTCAGCCTCTTCTAAGAGGCTTCACTTTCTGAAGTTATCAGCATGTTTTTGCAAACAGTGTCTGCTACTAGAGGTGATAATGCCTGATGTTTACAATTACTGCCTGGGACTGGGATGCAGAAAGGCTCTTGGTTATTCTTATTCCCATAATGACCAAGGCCACTGCTGTCTCTTGTGTGCCACGCTGGGGGTGCCAGGAAGTAAGAGGGGTCACAAAGAAGTAAAAGGTTGCACCTCCGGGAGGTAATAGACAGGAGAGGTGCCCAACGAGAGTAGTCCATCCCATATACGTCATATTTAGTATAAACTGAGTGATCACAAGGGTTTAGGCTTCTTTCTTCAGTGGCCAGTGTCCAAGGAGGACTCTGTCCAATCTTCTGCTCTTGATCCTGATCCTGAGTTCCCAAATCCAGTTCCTTGTATCCAGATCCTACCACTGCTGAGCCTGAGGCTTCCCCAGTGCCACCTGTTCTGCAGCATCAGTGGGAATTGCTGTTGGGGGGGGGTTGCGTTTGATATCAGGCTTTATATATAGAATCATAGCATCATAGAATGGCCTAGGCTGGAAGGGACCTTAGAGATCATTTATTCCAACCTCCCTGTCATAGGCAGGGATGCCTCTCAACTAGATCAGGCAACACATGGGGACCGAACGGGGATCAAACTCACAACCTTGACGTTATCAGCCCCACGCTCTAACCGTATAGAGCTAACCAAGCCCCATATAGTTGTTTATAGTTCTTCATTTTTATAATTTCACTAATATTTCTATTATTGTCTCATTAAAGCTGTTTTATTTTTCTTTTCTAATCTGTTGGTCTCTCTGCCTCATTCCCTTTTCCTTCTCATTTTGGGACGAGTTAGAGAGTATCTGTCCACGCCTTAGTGGCCAGTCCAGTCCTAACCCACAGTAGATTTATTTGGTGCCCAACGTGGGGCAAAAGCAAATGAAAACCAGTCAGGCTCAGATATTTTTGCCAGTTATCTAGATACATCTGGCCTCTGATATATTGCTCAAATAGTTTAAGTTCCAGAGAGTGCAGCTGATAGTGTATCAGATCTTTTCTCTGAGAATTCTGAAGAGTTGGAAAACCAGAGAACTTACATCATGATGTCATGGAATGAAATGTCATATTATGTCCTTTTAAATATTCGTTCAGTTTTGGTTTTCAGAGTGCTGTCTTATTTACCAAATATGTTGTGGTACTTTTGTCTTTGGTTTGTCTTTCCGGGTTACTTGACAAAAATTCTCGCTGTGCTGAATTTTTTACTGTCTATGTATTGTGTGATAACTTGCATGATCAGTATACCTGGATACCTGGGAAACACAGTGATGGATTTTGTTTCTAATTACACTCTCAGTTTCACCTTAGGAATTTATACTCCTTTGTTTGGTAATCTCAGTCTATCAGATTTGGAGGATTGTGATTGCGAATGCAGCTATTTTGGTTGAAAGACTGAATTTTTATTATTAATATTGATTCTGATGTTAATGCCTATGAACCTCTCAGCATTGTGTTGTTTAGTAAGAGTTGATACAAGACACTGACAACCACTTTCCTCAGTCCACAGTGGCCTCTCGCACTCAATCCATATCAGAAAATTTGCCCCTATGACCAGAAAGAGACACTAGAAAAAGTCAGTTTGCCAAGCGACAGATGGCAAAGATCCAGGAGAAGGTCTTTCTAAAGAAGAACCATCAGATGAGTCAGATTCAGAATCAGAAATGAAAGCTCTTACCCCTGTGAATGGGAAGAAACACCTAATAAAGACAAATCACCCAACATCAGATGAGGGTGACCCAGGAGAGAGTCCTTCTGAACCAAAGCCATCAGACGATTTGGAGTCAGAATCAGAGGTAGTTGTCAAACCTTTCTCTCTGAAGGAGTTGCGAGATGTGAGAAAGGTGTCCTGAGGGTGAGTCATACTTCAGCTGGTTACTCCAATGCTGAGATAAAAGGACCGATACTATTGACTTAAATGGTAGGGAAGCCAAATATTTGAGATCCCTGTCTAGAAACACAGAACATCTTGTGGGAAGGATAGGAATATAAAGAGCTCAAAGGATCTCTTACAAAGACACCAAGGAATAGACTCTATTTAGATGCAGAACATCCTTCAGATTGTATGAGGAGATGGAGAGGAGTGACGTTTCTGCATAAGGGCTTACTGTGGACTAAACAAGGATCATCCCTGGGCTGGAATTCCTCATACTGAGATGTGACATTGATGGACACAGCAAACATCTGTTTGAAATTGGTACCTTGGTGAACTGATAGAAAAATAGTATAGAATAATTTGAGCACATCCAAGTTAGAAGCTGGTGGAACCTGACTGTGTTGGCTTAGAGCTTCCAACTGCCTTTGTCATTCTTTTGTAAGTCTTGGCAGAGAAGTTCTGCATCTAAGCAATGAATTCCATGTGTCCTGGGATGACACTGCAGCTCAGCAACATGGCACCTGTACCCAGCAGATCTATGGGTTCCATTTCATGCAGAGAGAAGCACCAGTTGGTTATAGCACATGACAGCTAAAATGGGCAGCCATGAGAGGTCAGCTCCCTTTACGTTTCCACCTCATTTAACTTGTTTGGAGGGTGTAAGTAACAATCAAGCTAGTTCTAAATTTTCTAACCTTTACAGATAAGAAAAATGCCTGTAGTTTTTTTCAAACATAACAATTCTTCCAGTGTCTTTCCATATATCTTATCAATAACTTCCTAGAAAATGATAAAAAGATCCCCACTTAAATGTTAATATATCACATCAACTTTATTAGCTAGGTTTTGTTGGAGTTCTCACATGATTGATTTTATGGTTCCCTGAAACTATTATTTTTGAATGCAATGTTTTGTCCTTTACTTTTTGAAATATTAATAATTTGTTTTTCTGAAGTTATTTGATTATATTTCATGCCATTTATTTTCAGACCAATGTCTGTGAAGTATTTAGGGAGAAACTTTTGGCTGAATTGAAACTCTGACTTGTTTCTGACTTATCCGACAGAGAGCTACGAAGATGATCAAGGGACTTGAACATCTCTCCTGTGAAGAAAGACTGAGAGAACTGGGGCTGTTTAGCCTTGAAAGGAGACGACTGAGAGGGACCTTATTAACCTATATAAATATCTGAGGGGTGGGTGTCAAGAGGAAGGAGATAATGTCTTTTCAATGGTGCCCAGAAAAAGAACATGAAATAATAGGTTTAAGTCAGAGCATGAGGAGAAACTTCTATACTGTGAGGGTGACAGAGCACTGGCACAGGCTGCCCAGAGAGGGTGTGAAGACTTCTCTGGAGACTTTTAAAACCTGCTTGGTCATGTTCCTGTGTGGCTGCCCCAGGGCATCCTACTCTGGCAGGGGGGCTGGACTAGACGATTTTTCGAGGTCCCTTCCAAACCCTGACATTCTATGATTCTGTGATTCTTCTAGAAGCTATGAGTTTGGTTCCTCCTTTCACTACTGATTTGGTTTACTTTTTATAGGATTTTGTAAATGCTTAGTACATTACTGAAATGTACTAGGAAACAAGGATTCAGGTAATGTCATCCAGCCTACCACAATTAGATTTGATACTCTTATATTCTGATTCTTTAGTCAAAATCAGATCTACTTATAGCTAAAAGGCTGTAAATTACTACTCCTACTTAGCTGGAGGAGAGTGCTTGGTAGAGGCTGAGCTATTTTTGCTATAAGCTGCAACTTCACACAGTCATACACAGAGGAAATGTTTTATTGAATGAAAGCAGAGTACTCCTCTGTGATTGCTGCAGAACAGTGAGCCCAGGTGGATGAGACATTCAGCCCGAGAAAAAAGAAGCAATTACAAAAACTGTGTGTGCCTTCCGAACACAAACCTGGGCACCTTCTTTTTCTCATTTATTCCACCATAAAGAAAGAAGCTCCTTAGATCTATTTCCTGCCCTGTTCTCTACGGTAGGATTTATTCCATCATCTCATGTTAAAATGGGGACTGTATGAGGAATCTGGGAGGACTTTGTTGTCCAGTGACAGGAAGGATGTTGTTTTTCATTCTATCACTGACACTGACTTCCTCCAAGACCTTAAGTGATCTCACATAACAAAAATCCTTTATGTCTTGGTTTTGAAATTATTATTATTTGATTCTAATTTGATATTCATTCTTTTAAGAGTTCTTGGGTTTTGCAGATGAATTATCAGTCTAGCTTTATAACTGCTGTGGGGTTTTAGATCAAAGAATTCGGTTAAACGTAACTTTGTCAAAATCCCTTAAGGTTAGATGCAGCAAAGGAAATATTGGTGACTGCTAAGAGAAAACACAAATAAATAAAAGGTGCTTAACACCTGATGTGGAAGAAATGAGATGACTTGGCTAACAAAGTCTGCAAACCTTTCTGGAGGCAATTGAGTTCTCAGCATTCTGGAGTTCAAGTTTTTGCATGCCTTTCTGAACTTCAAATTTAGGAATCTACCATCATGATTCTGTCTGTGAAAATCTGTAGTAAGGATCTGGTGTGAAGGTAGCATGATACTATGGAGCTTGGACAGTAGCTCTTACAAGACTCATTAGCCCTGGTTTGCAGTATCTTCTTGCTTGACACAGAGCACAAAACCAACAGCACAAATACCTTCCTCTAGGCAACAAACAAACACTAATATACAAATGAACTGTTGTGTTCATTGGTTTTTTTATAATTTGTACCCACTGAAGAGTGGATGTTTTGTTCAGAAGTTTCCTAAAGGTATTGCTACATGTTGTGTCCTCTCCCTGCTCAGCTGCTGGCCTAAGGAACTCTAGACTTGTCTCAGTATCACAAATTTCCAAAGTCATTAAGTTCACCTTTGCCTTGCAGAGGAAAGGAAGGAGAAAGCGGTTATATCTTTGCTGTTTTCATTTCAAAGAGCCTCTGGAGATAGATTTAAGCTGGTACCTCTAAATTACCTTTCCCTTCATCCACCTGCTGCTCACTATTAATTTTTATCTATTTACCATCGGCTCTCACACCTGATATCTGTCTTTGACTTTTAGTTATTTTCTCTGCTCCTTTGCCTTGCACATGATTCCCTATTAATGAATTCCTAGATAAAGTGACTTCAAAAAGATACGTTTACTATTACTATTTGAAATGCCATACTGAAAAGACATTTCTGTAATTTCTGTAGCTCCTTGAAGTCCCATGTCGCGTTGTACTGGAGAATTTTGTGTGTTGGAAAGGATCGGAGGTCAGAAGAAAAATATTTCTTTAGCTCTATTTTAAACCTGAATGGTTGTCCTAGTTAAATTAACAGTATGCAGGAAAGATTAAGGAATTGGGGAAGGAATACCTGTATCAAAATAGTGTTATCTATCCTGAAAATACATGAATATGATTTAGAACCATATATTTTTCTTTCTCTGCAGCAGAGACTAGGAGTCTCAGGGGATGCCCCAGGGAACTGAGGTATGTGTTACTGACAGGCTACATATGTTACTGACCGGTACTTTTGATCAGCCATTTCTCGCAATAGACAGGTGACCTTAGCTCGTCTGCCCAGTCAGAATGAAATACTGTGTGACTTCTGGTGGGATATGAAAGTTGTAGAAAGAATTTCAGAGTTCAGTTATTTTGACTTTTCTGTGCATTTCTTAAAAACTTGCTTGTTTAAAATGGAGACTCCCATCAGGCCCATTCTCACATCCCACATACATTGTCGGTCTGCTCTGCTTCCAACGTCTGCTCCATTTTGTCCAGTTCTGTCCATGCCGTTCACATGTATTGCTCATTTTCATGAAGTAATTGTGTTCAGAAAAAGGCAAAGATGAGGACTCCAAATCTTTTTCAGTAAAATAGCTCTTCACAGAGGCAATTCTATTTTTTCTTGCTTAGTTCCTGCCTTGTTTCGCTAGTAAATTAACCAAGTGTTCTTAGAGTAATTTGGCTGTCCTAGTTGGTTTCAAGAAGGATCTATTTAAATATTCTTAAAGACACTTGCAAAATTTCAATTTTTCCGGTCCTCTTGTATTTAATTTTTTATTATTTTGCATGTACTTATCTCAGAAGCGGCCTCTCTGTTTCTAAAGCTAAGGCACATCACATGTGTGAAGAAGGAGCCTTGCATTGCTCTTGCCTTGCATAGCTCTTGCCTTTGGTAAAAGCAATTTGCCTTTTTTTTGGATAAATTAGAGGCCTTCCATTTCCAGTGCTGTCAAACTTGTACCTTTTATGGCCTTATATGTAAACAAATTAAGGCAATCTTTATGCAGATGGAATAACTGCATATCTAGCAGCCTGGCAAATAATGCAGTTGATTGGAGAAGTGATTACCTTTAGCTGTCAGATTCTTTTCGTGTTGCTAAAATTATAGGCTTCAGAAAGTTTCTGAAAGAATTAAAATCTAAGTATGGCTTTTCATATTAGTTTTCTTTTCCTCAGTGTATTATTGTCACATATGTAAGTCTTTGAAATCTCATCTATAACAGGTATAAAAGAGGTTAGGGGAGAGGCACTGTGTTATGAAAAAGAATGACATAATCTTAATTTAGATGTACTGGAAATGGCACCGGCACTGCTGAATAGCTGTTGCTGTTACTATGGATTATTTCTATTTGTAGCCTTAGCGGAGAGGATGATGGGACGACCTTCCTGTGGCATAATGGGCTCCAACACCACCTGGCTCAAACTGTGGATTAAAGGGTGTCTGCTTGCTTCCAGAGGATTCACTGTTCACAAAAGCTTCGTTTGAGGTGCAATCTTACAGGAAACTAAAGGGAGAGTCCTTTATTTGAGAACTATCCATCTTGAACTGAGTGACGTATTATGCCATGTTTCTGTCCTGGTGTTTAATTCATGTTTAATCCATGTGCTTTTTCCCTGGAGCATGGCCAGGCCAGGAGTGCTGGCTCTGGCTCTGGGTTTGTGTGAGTTCTCTGTCCGCGTACTCAAACTGGAGAACTGCACTGTGGAAAACACTGCAAGTCACTGCGTTCTTGTGATGGAGAAAAGGGGAAATGAGGCAATTTGCTGCAAATCTCTGTAAGTAGAGATTCAGCTTCAGAGTCATGGTCTCACCTTTTGCTTTTGGCTCCGTGGAGTCTCACATTTAACCTGCTTACAGCTAATAGATTGCTTTGGTAAGTGTTTGCTCTTCTCCAGTGGTGTCTGCATTTCAGTGACATATGAAATGATCCTGACAATATGGGTCTAATTTATGCAGACACTGGCAATCAGAGCTAGATTGTAAGAGTTTGGTGGGCTTGTTCAAAGTCTTACTGTGCTGAATATAGAGGAAATGGTTTCCAGTAACACGTACCAGAAGGATATGTTTTCCTAGCTTCCTACTTTTCAGGTACTTGATTTGAATGTTCAGAGTTATAGTTTATAATATTAGGGGGCCGGTTAGCTCAGTGGGTTGAGTGTGATGCTGAAAACAATGACAAAACCGAGGTCACGGGTTCGATTCCCGCTCGGTCCCCATGTGTTACCTGGTCTAGTCGAGCGGGGGCGTCACTGTCCATGACAGGGAGATTGGATTAAATGATCTTTAAGGTCCCTTCCAGCCTAGGCCATTCTATGATTCTATGATTAACTAATACAGTAATATAACTGGTTGCATAAAACAATTGTAATCCTTGGACTCAGGTGGAAAATTATATTCTTTCAGGATTACCACTTCTCAGTGCTGCAGCTGAAAGACAAACGAGAAGTTTATATCCTTTGAGCCAGTACTATGAGTTTGCTCACTCCTCTACTTCTCAGTATACCTTTCACCACTTTTATTTAATTGACTACCCAAAAAAGCTTTCAAGGTGCCATCCTTGCATGGCAAATGTAGTAGCCTCCTGTTTGAATAGAAAGGACAAAAGCATTAGGAAAAACTTTCACTGTGAGGGTGACAGAGCACTGGCACAGGCTGCCCAGGGAGGTTATGGAGTCTCCTTCTCTGGAGACATTCAAAACCCTCCTGGACACGCTGTTGTGTGGCCTGCTCTACATGATCCTACTTTGGCTGGGAGGTTGGACTAGATGATCTCTAGAGGTCCCTTCCAAACCCTAATGTGATTCTGTGATTCATTCTGTGATTCTGTGTTATTGTCTACCTTTGTCTATATTATGTATTTGCACATAGAATAATTGTAATGCAATTGCCTATATTATGGAATTTTATTGTCTATATTATGCAATATGGAAGAGATCCATGGACAATATTTTTGCAACCATACTATATAAATGATTCAGTCCAAACAAAACAAAAATTCATTTGGGTGTGTATGTTTGACATTCTGCAACCTTATCTGTCTACACTCCACTCAGGTCTAGATTTAGGGATTGACATGTATCTTCTGAGAGCTCTGAGGATACAATGTGGCAGATGAAAGCACAACATAGATGATACAAGAAATGGAAGAATCAAGATCTGCCAGCATGAAATAAACAGCTGAGAGGTTAGAAATATGTAGAAAAAACCTAAATAGCAACATACACCTTTTAATAAGCTCACATTCAACAGATCTGAGAAGCTCAACAGAAATAAAAATGTTAATCAACAGCATTAACCTTTGATGAGCAAAGGGAAAACCATATCTTAGAGACACCAAGTAGCAGGCCAGATTTTGGTTGAATCAACTGAATCAAAATTACGCTTCTCCTCAACGAGGAAGCACAGAATGGTAGGAGCAGTCCCTGGAAGGATGAAGGGACATTCTCCTCAGCTTTGCATGACAGCATTGAGGTTGCTCTGCTCTGTCATGGCAGCAGAGCAAGAACATGACTTCCAGTCCTCGTATCTCCCTGTCTTGGAATATCTGTGTGCGGAGACTGTGCTGTGGCTGTGCTCCAGCCCACACAGCACTTTTTGGGGTAAATGGTGGGGTTGCTGCATACGGTTGCACCCAGTGTGTTGCCCCTTTCTTTTGGAGGTGTGACAAAATAGACTTGAGAAGATCTCAGGCATGTCAGTAGGCTGGGCCTATTCTCCAAGCTATTTTCAACTTTGACAAGACAGAGGAACGTATTCTCTCACACTCTCTCCTTCCAAAGCTATTTCTCCTTGAGCTAGATATTGTCTCTCATAAAGCATGATCAGAGTGTGTTGTGAAGACCTTCTACCATTCAGAAACAACTCAATTTTAAGTTCCTGGGTCTGACATTAGGTAATTTTTCCTTCCCTCACACTAATGTCTGTCATCTGCCCTTTTGTCTTGCTAATCATTCTCAGTCTGCTGTAGTAGCTCTGGATATGCGACTGGCTCGTGTCCTGGTAAGCAGTGTTGGAAGGTAACACATCAATAATATGATTCTTTAGAAAAACCTTATGTAGAAATAGCTTAAATATGAGATTTAAAAGCTAGACCTGTTGGCTAGTCTTGTCACAAATCAAATACTGTTCTTATTTCCTTAGGGCTAGACTGCTGCTTAGATCAATTATCTCTGCAAAAGTGTAAGCTGGAATTAAATTTGATCTGACTTTCTGAATTTTAACTGTGAGTATGAATGGACAAAAAGGGCAGGGGAGAGAAGGTGCAATATTCTTTCTCCCCAGAAGAAAGTCTATTTTAGAAATGACCTACATTTAATGTGAATGTATGAGGTTGTTTTGAAATAATTTTTACACCCAAACCACTTGCTCGGAAGGAGACATCTTTTAAAAAAAGTCAAAAAATGTGTAACTCAGACTTTTCAGCACTAGGGAAGACACAGCAGTAAGGGAGATCTGATAACCCAGCCTTCTCGCCAGGCTGGGAAGATAGGCGACATGGCAGCAGAGGTCTGTTATAGGCTGCTGAGCTGAGTCGGAAGAAAGTGATGACACTACAAAGCAGGGAGAGGTGAGCCTTAATGGACCTCCGTCCTCTCCACGGATCTGATCTGAGACTAGTGTCACCCTGAGTAAATCTGTGCCTTTGAGACATAATCTGACCTTTACCTACTAGTAGACCACAAATGATGATAAATAGGCCATCTTACCCAATCCTTTCTTATTTTAAATATTGAAAAGTCAAATTCACCTGCAGCTTCATTTCCTTAATTTGCAAACTAGTTTGCATATGATACATTATGAAAAAGCAAGTTTAGTTACCTTCTGATTTTTAGCCTGCTTTTGTATAATTTTTTTTTTGTGTGTGTGTGTGTGGTCTGCTTGGCTTATTTGAGTTAAGCTGGAAATCCATGCAGTGTTTCAGCCTCTAAATGATAATCTTTTTCTCTCATCCCTGTCAGATGCTACAGGCAAGGACTGGTTGCCACAGCAGTCTGTATTAAAGCCATGGTTCTGGATGAAGAAGTCTCTAAAATGTGGTGATTTTTTTTTTCTATGCCACAGTAGATTCTGAAATTGTATTCTGCCTGTGACTCTGGTTCCAAATGCATCTTTTTGAATAATATCTTCAGGGTATACAGCTGTTGAAACTTCAAGAAGTGTGACAGTGCATTCGGCTTCTATCAATCACCGATGGATCTGACCTTTTTTCAGCTGACTGAAGTAAGAACTGTTTTGTAAGCACTTTTCCACATCTCAGGGAGACAAGGCTTCTGGCCTCCACAAGCCTCTTAGGCTGTTAGTGGGATCCAGAAACCCTCCCTGCAGCTAAAACGTAACAAAAACCTAGGAAGGCAAAGATGTTATTTTTTACTTTTTTTCTTGAAAGGTAAGCCTTTCGTTGTTATGGGGTTTGTGCTTTTCCTTCCACTTTGGTTTTCCCTTTCCCCTCCCAAATGCCAGCCAGCGGGGAAGGTATTCACTTTTTGTTCTCTGTCTTATTCTGAAAGTAATCTGCCTCTTTCATAGAACTTGGTAACATGCACTGCTTGTATTAAAAGCACATTTATTCATGTAGAACAAGAATAATGGGTAATGTTTTATATATTTTTCAATAATGAAAAGGTAGTTTGAGGAATAAAATAAAGGACAGAATTTAGATGTCGGTAGGAATGTGTAGGAAGTCTCTTTAAGACACACACTATCTGAACACCACATTGGTAATAGAGTAATAGAAGCATCTCAGTACCCAAACTCTCTGGAAATCCACATCCACAGTACAGAGTTCCAAAGCAGTCTCTAAGAGGTATCTTCCGTGGTGCCATAGGCTCGTCTTTAGGTCTCCCACAATGCTTAAAAATTGATTGCTATATCATTTTTTCTCTGGAACTTGCAAGTATGAAAGATCTATATAATAAACAGAAAAGAGAGGGAATCTGTCATGCGTCTGCCCTGTACCCCTCCTCCTCCATTCCAAGGGTATGTGTAGGATGTTATGGCTTCTGATTTACAATAGTTTTCCTCTAAACTTTTTCAAAAGTGACTTCTGATCTTATACTGGAAAGCCCAAGTCTCAGTGGAGCAGACAAGTATGTTTTGTCCCAAGGTTTCTTGAGTAAACAGTTTTATAAAATGGAGATCTGACTAAAGTGTGTCATTGTGCAAATTTATGTCAGGTTTTGTCAAACTGTTCTTGATCATCTCCTTCCCCCAGAGAGATATTTTGAAATCTGTAGTCATTAAAATATCTTAAACACAATAACTCTATTTTTAAAATAACATTTTTCTTTATTTTAATTTTTTTTTTCCTGAAAAGATGAAAGTCAAAATGCACACTAAAATATTTCCTCTTGAACTGAACAAAATACTTGATCTGACCTAAAATATTTTATTTTATCATTTTTCTAGGGGTGTCAATGAACTAACACGTCAGTTATTCATGCAGTTTTCCTCTGTAGTTTTTTTGTCAATATCTTTGGACACTCAGTATTGCAATCATTAGGGGTTTTTTTGTGGGTATTTTTTCCCGAGAGAGGAATTAGGGAAATGGGAGCTGAGCTGGGAAGCTCAGGCTGTTTTATTAGTTTCTCATTTCTTTTCCTGTTATCACTTTCTGTTGTGTAACTCATTTGCAAATAATGAAACGGGTTTCCTCAGTTCCAGCAAAGGCATTTTATCTAATTGAAAGGAACCAGCAGGTGGTTCTTGCAAAATCTCATTAGCCTATGATTGTTTTTGACACCTCTTTGAAGGAATGCTACCTTCCCTTACAATTGGAAATACACCCCGTGTCTAGGTTAATTATAACGGATTATAATATAGGGAACACTAACTTTTTTCAAGATTTATTTTTAAAAAGAGAGGCTATTTTAGCAATCTAAGGTAGTTTTATGCCTTTCCTTACAGAGCATGTTGCTACCTTGATATCCTCTCCATGTCCCTCAGTGCTGGTGGGTGCAATAGGCTGCTGAGGGAAAATGAGAACCAAGAGATTAGAGTCCAGCCATTGTAAAATTATTTTAGTTCTTGGTTTTCCAAGGCCTAAATCATGTAGACAGCTCAAACATATTTTCCGGTTGTGACACAACAGCTGAACAAATTTCAAAAACTGTGTCTGTGTCAGAACATGAAGATAAAGGTCATCATGATTTGATCACATGCCAAATGGCAATTGAGTTGTTCCATGGAGAGGAGCCAAGAAGGAGAGAGAAAGAAAGCAAGTTATGTACTTGGACATTGATGTGGGGAGAGGAAATACAGCCATATCGTCTCTATTCAGTGTCTGCTGCTGGGTTGTTTCTTACTCTTTTTAAAGATGAGGAAATCCTAATCTACTGGCATAATTCCTAACCAGGACCCGCTGATGAGAGATCAGATCATTTGATCAGATGTAATATGATCTTGAAAATCTTTCTGAGCGTTTCTAGAATGTTGTCCAGCTCAGGACGATGGCGTTGGATTGCATTAATAGTATACTAGAAATTCGGAAGGAAATATTCAGGGTCTCTGTTTCAATTTAAATGGAAGGAGCTGATTATTTTTATGATTCTCTCAGAATGATTACTGCAGATGTATGGGCCAGAAGATTAGATATTTTTATCTTCTTTTTTTTTAATCTGTTTATTTTTTGACATAGTTGTTGTATATCTCCTAAAGCTTTGGAGACATACTATATACATTTACATAAACAAGTGCATATTAATAGTATAATAGAAAAAATACATTAAGATGTTAACATAACTTAAAACTGTCAGTGTAATGTTTATGTTTGGCTTTTACTAATACATGTAAAATGAAATGTCTAGGTAAGCCGGGGATGACTTCACATAAACCAAAGAACTGGAAAGAGTACAACCACACCTCTCAGCTCATGCCCAAATCAGCAGAAAAAAGAAAATTCAGAGTCAAGTCATTCTGGCTAATGAGGAAAATCTTGGTTGCAAAGACATACAAACTCAGCATGCAACACAAACGGTTCCTTGATATCAGTAAGTTTCCCATTTACTCATGACATTTTTGTTTTCCAAAAGATTTGACTGTATCACCTGAGGGATTAAGACATCTTCATATTGTTCATATCTGCTCTTCACGATCTTCTGTAAAACAGACTCTCAATTAAAGATAACCAATGGATATATAATGTGATTTTCATAGTCTGTTATCTGCTAAGAGTAACGATTTCTCTTCTCAGTGTTCCCTCTAGGTCCATAAAACACTGTTTGACCCTGAAATAGTTTCATAAGGTTTCCCTTCTGAAAAATAACCACATTCCAACATGCTCTCTTCCGGTGAATCTACTCTGCTTCAGTTTTTCCTTCCTTTTTAGACTAAGTTGAAAGATATCACAGAAAAATCATTCTAGTTCTGTGTCTTGGGGTTTTGCAATTGTTTTCCCAACATGGGGAAACAGCAAATTATCTTTGGACAATGAGGACAGCAGCATAGTTAACCTCATCTAGTTGCAAAGTATGTCTTTACAGCTGCATCACTAGATTTGGTAAGTTATTTGTAAAACAGTCATATACAGGATAATTTGAAGAAGTAAGGATTTGTCATCAACGTCTTATTTATTTTAAGTGATTTGGCAGAATATACTGCTCTTGTTAACCATATCAAAATGATAACCACTTCTCTGCAGTGAGGACAAACAAATGCAGATATTTTTTTTCTGAAAAAAAAAAAAGAGAAAGAAGATGTAAATACATATCTAAAAACGAATGGTTTTACAAAATTGGTGGTTCTGTCTGTGCTTAGCACATCCCCATCAGTCTCTGAGGCAGTTGGAGGGAAGAAGTCAAGCACTGATGTATAATATATGCTATGGGAGCTGAGCTGAGCCAGGGAGAAAATAAGACATGTTTTAAATGAAGAACAACACCAATGAAAATGAAGTCTTGTGTCAGCAGCCCAGATGTTGCCTTTATGAGGCAGAATACTTCATGTACGACTGTATGAGACACAGAGAAATGTAGATAACAATTTTAGGGTGATAATAGGATTCTGAGACTTGGAGCTTGTCTAGTTGTTGTTTTTTGCTTTGATTTGTTTTGATTTTTTGACTGTACCAAATGTCTCTGCAATCCTTGCTTTATAATACCCTATTATAACTCTTCTGCACCAAAACTATAGCTTCAGTAAGACGGAGGTAAGTGGAAGCACTAGAGCAAATAAGAGGCAACTCCAGAAAGGTTCAAAGCAGTGAAGATAGAGGCCACAGAAAGATGCAAGCGAAACCCTGAGACAAAAATCCCTTGAAGTTTAGATTTGTTGCCTGCCCTTTTGGAGCACATTCATCACATGAACAGGGTCCCACAGCATCTTTTTTTGTTGTGGTTTAACACCAGGCAGCACCTAAGCCCCACACAACTGCTCTCCCATTCCTCCCCTCTTCCAGTGAGATGGGCAGTAGAATCAGGAAAAAAAGTAAATCTCGTGGGTTTAGATAAGAATAGCTTAATAACTAAACTAAAATAAAATAATGACAACAATAATAGCAAAATAATAATAATAATAATAATAATAATA